>NW_008825409.1:6375836-6427507 GCF_000699105.1 Pygoscelis adeliae | reverse complement strand
GTATTTAAAAGACGTGTAGATGCGGCGCTTAGGGACATGGTTTAGTGGGCCTGGTGGTGTTGGGTTGATGGTTGGACTCGATGATCTTAGAGGTCTCTTCCAACCTTAATGATTCTATGATTCTATGTTTCTATAAGAACATCAGGATAAAGTGTGATATAAAAGAAGTCATACTTTAATGAAATGTTTCTAAGATTTGTCCTGATTTTTGATGGAGGTGGTAACAAGCGAAAGCAAACATATAGTTTAAAATAAAAGATCCTGACATGCTCTAAAGATGCTCTAGTTTGAAACCTACAAATTGGCAAAGCTGCTGCTTAAGACATCTTTCCATGTAAATTGCTTTAAGGTAGCTACATGTAAAGATTCACAGAAAGAATAAATAGTAATTATCATTGCAGACAGCTCAAGCTGAAGAGAACTCTGCACTTCACAGCAGCAATTAAAGAAAGCAAACTTGGTAAGATGGATAATGAACAGGATATAAAGCACACAAGTACCCCATTGGAAATCAATGGAACACTCTCTTCGGATTTGATCCTGAAAAGGATGAAGAAATAGAGAGTGTTCAGAAACAAACAATGAGAATGATTAGGTGTATAGCATACAGAGAACTCTTTTAGGAAAAGACATTTTGAGATCAAGATTGAGTAGTTTGGGAAGTTAATTCATACAAGCTACTCATTTAAACATATATCACAGAGAATCATAGAATAGTTTAGGTTGAAGGGACCTTTGGAAATCATCAGTCAAGTCCCCTACTCAAGTGGGGTCAGCTAGAGCAGGTTTCCCAGGACCATGTCCAGTCAGGTTTTAAATATCTCCACAGACAGAGACTCCACAACCTCTCCAGGTAACCTGTTCCAGTGTTTGACAACCCTCATTGTAAAAAAGAGGCGGGGGGAAGGTGTATATATATATATACAGAGATGGACATAGGTATACAGATATGGATATAGATACAGCTATATAGATACATACACATATATTTACCTTCATCCTGCAATCCCATGTGAATAGGAGTGGTATGTGTGTGGAGGTAAGACAAAATTTATGTAAGAATTCCTACTTACTGAATCTTTGTTTCTTCCTGCCATTTTACATGTGATATCAGGAAAAGAGGTTATCAGAGACTGTGAGTTTGCTAAGCATTTATTTTCAAGTTCCAGTACCTATAGAGAGATATGAATTGTCTGAGGTGTGTATTAACTTTATGGAAATATGATTGCTTGTTTAACTCATTCTTGAAAGATAACTGAGGTCAGAAGCTTAGTAGGATACTAAGCAAGTCATTGCTGATGTTATCTGCATTTTAAATGGACGTTTAAGTTGATGAAAGAATATGTCTTTCAGAATCAGATTTAGAATGTTATTAAGTTTGAAGATATTTTGGAGAAATACTTTCAAATATAGAAATATTTTAACCTTAAAGCAGATTTCTCTGCAACTGATTACTGAAGGATTTCAGAATCTTCCCCTAAAATATCAGCTGCACTTTAGTACTAGAGATTTGTCACTGGGTTGTGGAAATGCTGCCTCTGCTCTGTTGTAGTCATTCCTGGTAAGCACAAACATCATTGGATTTTTCCAGAAAAATGTTTTGCAGTATTTTATCATTTCTCTGTGACTATGTAAATAGTCATTTTAAAAATATAACTGTAAATTTTACATAATGTGAGAAATATCCCACAGCCACCTACCAGCAGGTTTTCTCAGTAAATGACATAGAATGGTTTACCAAATAATAAAATAAAAGGGGTTTTTTTTTTCGAATATTCAAAAAGCAAATTTTACAAATCCTTTTCCTTTTTTGGTTTAGGTTTTCTTATGTATCCAAATTTATCTGGCCCAAATTAATCTCTGCAGCCTTTCCTGTTATTCCCACATTCTATTCTGATCCCAGATACATGAACATTTCCCAAAAAACAAATGCCTTATTTGCAGTGCAGAAAAATAAGAAAGTATCCTGGGGCATTTCTTGTATATTAATTATAGCTCTGATTGGTTTCCAGGAACAACTGTTTTAGAAACCTGCCTATGGAAAGCAACACTGATGAAAGAATTTGTATTGAAAATACTGCTTATTAAAAAAAATCAGACAGATTACTTTCAGACAGAAAATAGAATAGCGGATGCAGAGATTTAGACATAATAGTCATGAAGAAAAAAGGAAATAAGCAAGCCAAACACTTGAGACATCTTTAGTGACATAGCAGGAGATATATAGATATAAAACATGTGTACATAGACTCACGCAAACACACACACACACACACGCGCGCGCACACACACACACACATAGCCTTCCACTTGTTTTATTCTCTGGGTACTGCTTATTATCTTGTCAAATATCATCTGCAAAGGTAATAAAACTTTTTGTGTACTAACCTATCCTCTGGTCCAGAACTGTGCCATGCACTTGGTTACATATTAAAACTTTTCCAGAGCAGCCTCCAGTTTTTACATCTGTCTCAGATTTTGAGTGTGCTGTTTGATTTAAAAAAAAATGAATATTCTTACCCACAGCTGGACAAAACAAAGCTGCAGAATCCTAAAGGTAGATGAAAGTAGACTTTTATTGGGCATCAAACTGATGATAAGAGAAGAGCTTTTTGCCCCACTGTATCACGGTACTTAAGGAGGGCATGCAAAAACCACCGAGTTACCAGTTGGTACCTAGGAGTTGTGGATGATGTGGCATAGCTAGACATGAGAAAGATTTAGGTCCACCGCTCTCAAAAATTGCTAGTAAAATGTTGAATCAACTATTCTTCCCTAATGTAATCATCAGGTTAACTAGGAAAGTTTATCCTTTTAAAGCGTTGCCCATTACAAAAACCACTAAGATATTCACCTTCTTTGATACCACATTGTTTATTAAAACAGTAGTCACCCTGCTTGCAAGGTGATTTGTACAATTTGCAGTTTCCAGTATAAAGCTATCAGACCCATTTAAACTCTGTCTTGACTACTGTGTGGTCTTATGCAAAAGAAAACAGCAAGATCTTGCCATGTCAAGGTAGACCTAAAAACATAAACTTGCCCAGAAACTGTAGGGTGCAATGCAAAAGGATTATTGATAGTGTGCCATGGGCTCTTTCTGAAGATCTCGAGCATATTATGCTCCACTCATGATTGTTCAGGACTCCTCTCTGGGATTCAGAATAACCATTAGCTTTCATTTTATGAAAAAACCCAAATCTTTCACAACTGCTGGTTTCAGCACTGCTGGATTACAACCACTGGTGTAAGATCTTCATTGAGCAGTCCATGAAACCTCTGGTGACAGAAGGAGAATGACCACAAGGATGGTGGCTTACCATAGTCAGCTCTGCTGCAGTAACATGAGTATATATTTCAGGTTAATGCACCTAGCCTCTAGGTGCTTATTTTCTGTAACTCACAGATAACAATCGAAATACAAACTTCCCAACAGTTCCGTTTGCTTTTTGTCTAAATTGTTAAGAATGGTGTACTTTTAATCACCTTATATAAGTAAAAAATTATGGCCTCCTTCTGCTCTGTTTTCACTTCCGTCCTATGAAACAGGGTTCTTGTCTGCTTCTTTGAGGGAGGATGAAAAGGCATTTTAGTAATTAGTGTTTGCGAAGTTCTGAGAAGTAGGAGTCCTAAATTTCAGTCACCGGGATCAAAATAATATGAAAAATTCTCTGTTCCAGAACTTCTGTAAATGTCCCAAAGTATACACAGCCTTTGATCAAATGATCAAGATGGTTCTGACGCCTTTACTCATGTGGAGTAGATTATTGCACAACATAAATAGTCCTATAGAGATCCCACTGAAAGTACTTGTGATTTGCAGTAGTATTCGATGCAAAAAAGAGTGTCTACTACCAATTGATAATGAGTAAAGAGGGTCCTCTTCAATTTTAATTAAATCAATAGGAGTGTTTTCACTTGCTTCACTAGATAGGTGCTTTTCCTTTTCTACAAGCTTTCTAATAGTCCATTTTAAAATATGTTTCTCTCTAGTGAGATCAAAATGCATTCTGTACTGTTGTAACCGAGCACATTCTCACTGCCATTCTTTGGATCAAAAAAGATTTTCAACATGGTTGCAGTCATTGTGCTATTTTACAGTGTAGCATTTACGATGTTTGGCACTTCTTTGGTCATTTGTGTGCCACTGAAATAATGAGACAGACACACAGTGTGACATGCAAATAGTAAAGAATGTTTTCTTAAGCTATGGAACAGATAATAATATGCTCAGCTCCTCTAAATAAAAAGCATCACTGTTTCTAACCATGAAAGAATAGGAAGAAAAAAAAAATTCTTACATTGACTAAGTAGTGTAAAGGATGCAGCACCTCCACACCCTAGAGAGTTCTTAAAAACTGAGAGGCCTTGTAGCTTGCCAAAGCTTCAAACTATTTCAGTAAATGGTGGTTTTTCTAACAACTTAAAAAAAACCTTAGAACAGACTCATTAAAGTGCATGCAAATACTCAAACAGAACCTTCACCTAGTAGAGCTTTCTCTTTAAAATGTAAATGGTTTGCCATTTATGAGGTTAGCAGTTTAAAAAAACAAAACAAAACCATTGAACATTTTTAATAAAAATCTACATTATCTGAAAGTGATGGGGATGGATAGCACTCAAAAGGAAAGAAATGGATGGCTTGTGTATATGCTAATACTCGTGCTATTGTAGTTCATATACATTCCTGCCACCAACTGTTTACATTGTCTTTTCATATAATACTGAGAATCCAACTTGAAGACGAACTCTTTTATTGGTTTTTAGGGCCACATTGTGAAATAATGCCTTGAATTCTGTCGTGGTTTAACCCCAGCCAGCAGCTAAGCACCACCCAGCCGCTCACTCACTCCCCCGCAGTGGGATGGGGGAGAGAATCGGAAGGGTAAAAGTGAGAAAACTCGTGGGTTGAAATAAAGACAGTTTAATAGGTAAAGCAAAAGCTGCGCACACAAGCAAAGCAAAACAAGGAATTCATTCACTCCTTCCCATGGGCAGGCAGGTGTTCAGCCATCCCCAGGAAAGCAGGGCTCCATCACGCCTAACGGTGACTTGGGAAGACAAACGCCATCGCTCCAAACGTCCCCCCTTCCTCCTTCTTCCCCCAGCTTTATATACTGATCATGACGTCATATGCTGTGGAATATCCCTTTGGTCAGCTGGGGTCAGCTGTCCCGGCTGTGCCCCCTCCCAGCTTCTTGTGCACCCCCAGCCTCCTCGTTGGTGGGGTGGGGTGAGAAGCAGAAAAGGCCTTGACGCTGTGTAAGCACTGCTCAGCAGTAACCAAAACATCCCTGTGTTATCAACACTGTTTCCAGCACAAATCCAAACCACAGCCCCATACTAACTTCTATGAAGAAAATTAACTCTACCCCAGCCAAAACCAGCACAAATTCTATTAGGCCACCCATGCAACTTCTCACTACTAGACAACCACTTGGCTAACATTTTTAAAAATAGCTGTATTTTCACAGCCAACAGTTTCTCTATTTAAGATTAATAATTATGTCCCAGGATTTTAGCTTGCAATATATAAAATACAAGGCTATTAGTAACCTACTGAGGTTTGCTCATTTCTAATTTAAATAATGGACAGATTTACTCTTCCAGAATTGCTGGAGTGAGTCACTCAGTGGCACGGTGTCACTGAGGCCGTACACATGTAGATGAGGACAATTTGGCCTGCTGTCTGGGCTTTCCAGTCTAGATCTACATGTGTTCCATGAATACAAATCAGTACTGCTTTCTTTTTGTTTAGCAGGCAACACACTATCATAGTTATTCATTTAGCAGCCTCATACTATTGTCTGTAGCAAGCAAGTAGTTACCTGTGTCTTTAGAATAGATTCACACAGCATCCAGGCTGCAGTTCTTGAGCATAGAAGTTGAGGAAAAAACATGCACATGATGAGTACATTTTGTGGATGATCTCTATGTGCAAGCAAAAATGTTGCAGGAAAGAAGGCTAAAGTTCTTTGAAAGTTTCAGGTATTTTTTAGTATACTCCATCAATACCAATTCCAAGTTCTAAACCTGTCTGCCTATATTATTTTGGTTTTATATATTATATAAGACCGGATTCTACAAAGAGACAACATTTAAAAATGTGAATGCACTGATTTAGCTGAATTGAATTAGATTACTGAGAATAGTAACTATAAATGCCTGCAGGAGAAGAAAAAAACCCAAAACATTTCCTTGATTTACTCTGTTACAAATACGCTTTCTCGTAACTGCAGCTAAAAGTGAAGTCCTGGTCGCGTGCTTCCCTTGAGCACTCTAGCAAGCAAGGCCAATATAGGTAATCCTTTAAAATGGACAGTGATAGGTCACTTTTTCTCATGACAGCACAGGTGATGTCAGCACTTCAGCGATGGCATTGTAGGACTTCAGACCATTTATGAAATCCATTTGAAAAACCTGAGTAGACTCTCAGGTGAGTAATCCACACTCATCTCTGTTTTCTGCAAAAACACAGCTAACCAATTTTAAAGTTAGTCTAGATATATTTACATGAGCTGCAGGTGTGCAGTAGAGAAATCTGGATCTAAAATATGTAAGTATGTGTGCAATATTATTTTAAATTACATGAAGAAATCTGAAATAGATTTTTGAAGCTGCTCTGATGAATTTGATGCAACTCAAACTATGACTCCTTTGAGACAGCAAACAAGCACAACCCAAGTTAAAACAAACAGGTTTGGTAGTTTTTCGCAGTTACAGTATACCAAACTCTCTCCACAACCAGGTATTACAGGGCTTATAAAAAAGGACTCTCTTTCCTTTGACAGATTACTGCTGACTCTTTCTTTTCCACCTCTCCTTTTAGTTACATTTGCTAGGTCTTTAAACCTGCAAGAGCCTACTAGCTGCAGTCCCCAGGCAGCCCTTATGTATTCTTGCAATTTAGCGGTGGAGCCTGTGATTTCTTTTCTCTCTATTCACTACATGTTTGGACTTCTGTTGTTGGCGGTGTTTTTTTCTTGGCTCTTGTCTCCAACTGCTGGTAACTATTTGTGTCCTGATGTAGCTGCTTGGATATTTTGGAAAAAGATTATTTTTTCCCTGGGATGGTTTGAGGGCTTTGGTACTCCGACGTGTTTGGAGTGAGTTTGTTGAGGAGGAGCTTTTCCCCACGTGTTCACTTTGCCTCTTCTACCCTGAAGCTGGTACTGGAGGTAGCAGGGAATGTCCTCCTGACCTGTATGTGTATAGCTGTTCTTCTTAGAGGGGTTGGATATTTGCTTTTTGTTTTATTATGTGTATAATTTACCTTGGGTTAAAGTAAGCTCCAGGTTAGCTCATGATCCTGCCTGTGGAGGGGAAAGTAATTCACTGCCCACAGGTCTGCGCAAGACTTCCTACAAATTCAAAATAAGGACATAAACCGTATCTGCTCTAAAGAAGTTACTACTTAGCAAACTCTCTAGAAGTGTTTATAGTCTTATGGCTGAATATTTATGATTGAACTCTGCTGGTGCTGTACAAAAGTAAGAGTAGGATTAAATG
Organism: Pygoscelis adeliae; assembly: GCF_000699105.1. Taxonomy (NCBI): domain Eukaryota; kingdom Metazoa; phylum Chordata; class Aves; order Sphenisciformes; family Spheniscidae; genus Pygoscelis; species Pygoscelis adeliae. The sequence goes on along the minus strand of NW_008825409.1, from coordinate 6,419,998 downwards.
AGATGCGTTTGGTATGATTCTTTCCTTCTGTTGACTGCATCTCCCCTGTATTTTCTCTTTCAGTTTAGTATGGTATACCAGGTTGGCTGGGATCTAATTGCTGAGTTTCATCTTGATTTGGCAGGTTCTCATTTTTTGTCCTAATATAATATTGATAGTGTTTGATTTTATTACTTTACAAATACCCTCTAATATATACAATATAAGCAGTCAGAAGGATGTAGAAAAAGAAAGCCAGCAACATGGGCAGTAACAGAATACATATATTCCCTGTATTTTTCCATTGGTAAATGCATAGAAAAAGGCTGCTTTGTAAATCCTCTGGTAGCAAGCTCTATAACCAGGGTGGGTTTTTTTCCTGAAATTCAATGTAATTTTCTTCTTGAAATTAATAGGAATCTTGATTTTCAAAACATATATAAATAGGAATTTTAACTGGCAGAGTTCTACTTACTACCCTATGACAGGCCCAGCTATAGTCTTTTTTCATTGAGGATTATATATTTATTAAGCCATTACAAATAATTGGAAAGTGTCTGAAGAATTGACTTAAATTCCACAGTCAGTTTAATCTGGCATATGTTTGTGCTGCTGCTGAAAAGGTCATTCCTACTCTTGTCTTTATGATGGAGCTAATGTTCATGTGGCCTCAGCATGAACTGATTAAAATGGTGTAAGGTGAAAACTAAGGGGAGGGGGAAGTGGGGGGAAGCTTGTTCAGGATGAGCAGCGGTTTCCTGAAGAAGTCTGTGGCTGCATGAATGCCGGCCCTGGCACGTGGGAACACGGAGAAGGAGCTGCAGGACACGATGGCTGTGACTGCTCCTTTGGGCACCAGCCTGTGGCAGATTTGAACCTGAACCACTGAAAGACAACATTTAACACTCTGTTTCCATGGCCTGCGCTGCCTTATGCGTCTATTCCTCTGCCTCAGAGATGTGACTAAGCTTCTTTGTACTGACCCACTTAAACATGAAAACAAACAGCACCCAGCCAAGAAGCAATTTCTCTTGCGGAAAAATAAAATGGAAATCTTGATATAGCACACTATATTCCCCAAACCCGTAGGCTGGTTTTGCTTGTGACCTAGCAGACAGTGCTTTATGTAATTTTCATTAATTTAAGTGATTTCTGACCATGTCAGTTTTGTTTCATGGTATACTAAACATATAATTTACCAGTCCAAATAAAGGGACGTTCTGCAGAAGCACAGCTAACATTACTGTGAATCTTCATGAAACAGTGAAGATGATTGTGTGTCCTAATGTGTTTGGCACTCTAGTTTGAGATAACACTGTCTCCGCCCACGGAGTTTATTCTTCTCAAAATGAGCATAACTGAATTTTAGCTCTAAATCCTTTACAAATTACAGGCATCTTCCTTTGACAAATATTTTGAGGTTTTGTTTGGTTGGGGGTTTTTTACACTTAGACTGAATGAATGTGTGTTCATTTTCGAAACCGTAATCCCATCCTCTCTCCAATTTTTGGGTTGTTTTGGTCCCCTGACTTTAGAAAAATGGAATTTCAATGACCCTGAAGAAGTAGTATAAAAATGTACTGTTCCATACATTAAAAAGTACTCTCTTTATCTTCTACCTTGGTGATTTATAAGAATAAAGAAAAATGTCTGTTTGCTACACATGAAAATCACTGGTGAGTTAAATTTTTCCAGTTATAGTGTTGGTTTTGAGTGATTTATTGTCTATGATGCATGGAATTCTATCAGGCATGGGTGGAAATACACAAACATTTAATAGGATTGTTCCAAAACACAAGCAACATAAGAAAGAAAGACTCAGTATGGATTCCATGTGCTACATGTTGTGGTCAGTATTTAATCTTATGTGTAACAACAGCCATTACCTTATGACAGTAACAGATGTCAACACAGCATATTCTGACCCACAGAAGTAAATTTGTGGGTTTCTGTGCCCAGTATTCCAACCAGAGGTTTCTTTTAAGTCTTGCAGGAAGAACACGTTTCTGGCTGTGCTCACATTGGAGGTGTTGTCAGTATGTACTTGTTTAAGCTAAATTTTGTGTATGGTGAGGAAGGGTGAAATGCACATAGTTTTTCTCTGTGACAGTGTCTCCCAGCCCACTCTTACTTGCATTACAGTGCCTAGTGATTGCTCTAACATAAAAAAGCAGTTCTGTTCCAGCATGCTGTGTGTTGCTCTTGTTAGCCGTGGGATAGCCTTTCATTACTGTTTCTGCACAAACCAGTAACATCTTAAGTGTATTTTCATCATTTTCCTTCTTTATTTACAACACTCTGAATGGTTAAATGTTTCTGATTGTCTCTACATACATATGTACGTATGTACTTCCCTCTCTCATAGTTACTTGTGACATAGTCCATGAAATTATAGCATGAAACCAATGGGAGTAAACGCTTTTCCCACTTATCTTGTAGAAATGATGGTTAAGGCTGTATCTATGTTTTTAGTGTCAAAAGATAGTATGCCATATTGTCTCTATTGCATTGCACATTCTTTTTAACACAGCCACACTGATAAGAAGGGCAGGTAGCACAGTAAATGCATACAGAATCGTTGATACTTGAAAGTAGTGAGGCCGGGTCAAAACAAACAAGCAAATCTTAATTTATCAATCAGTTTTAATCAATGTTTATTCATACAAAAGCTTAGATAGTAGCTTAAAAAACAACAAATGACACATGGCTGCTGGATAGCCTGTTCTCCTAGACTACAGCAAAGTAAGATATTCTGTGGTGCTGGAAGGCTAAAATCAGTGAGCACTTTTCAGTCCTCAAATAGGAGGTGCCGTGCAAAAGCAGTGTATGATCTTAGATGTTATACCTTTGATGTATCTTTTGCCGTTGGTAATTTTGTGATGCTATCACTGGTGTAAGCAATCTGTGCTTACAGTTTGTTTCTAACTATGTCTGTACGCAGACACCTTGGGTCCAGTAGAAGTGATCTGCTGAAATGTAGTCCTACGAAATGCCTTAGAGCATGAATGAAGCTGGAGAGATGGAGAGTTCTTGTATCGACCGTATGAACTGAATATACTTTAGAAGTGTAGCGATTACAAGGCGGTAATTGGTATTTCATTGATGATGCTATTGAGACAAGAGCTCAGAATGGAATGCACTTCCACACTCACCCTTCATTTGAAACACTACTGATCGGGAAATAGATTGAAGTGCCTATAGCTGAACCTTGATTTGGTCCCATACTGATTACATGTACCATTTGCTTTAATTTTTCGAATACAGTTATCAAATTGCTCTGTATAGATGGGAGTGGTACAAGCATGGGAAAGAATTATCCACTTAATTCCAGCCTGTGAACGTGATCTATATTAATTTAATGGAAAACCATGCTCTCATGTAAATGTTCTCAGGGCTAAGGAATTTAATAGAGCCTCCATACGATCATCCAGGATTCTGAATTGGGTCCCTTGCTTTAGAATTATAGCCAGAATATATGATTGTAATTAAAATTTGCTTATTTCAACAGTAAAAAAATCCCTTCCTCCTCAACTTATTTGTGATAGAGATTTCATTTTCAGAAAAACAAGGCTTTTTAAACGCCTCGATAGCAGATGTTGCTGTTAACCAAGTACCCCAAGGATACATGCATTATGAAACAATCACCTGGAAAGGATGTAAACTGAGCAAGGGAATTTCACTCCAGAGTCATAAATATCTCATTCTGCATAGAGTAACTGCTTGTTACTGCTATCTATATAAAACTATGGCTGTAACACAGAAAGAAAAACAAAAGTAAAACAAATTAGTCATAGACACCTGGTCAATGAGAAGGGTTGTTGTCAGGGCTAAAGCAAGAGAAACAAAGCTGCAGGCTGGTCAAGAAAACTTCCGACAAGGCAGACCTGACAAGCCTCAGTCTTGAGGCCTTGCAAACTCGCTACAAAGTACTGGCAATACTGTATTACAGGGCTACCCAGTTACATATGTAATCATATTAATGGGTGAAATTTAACAGTGAGTCAGGAGAATGTGTAGGGAATGTGTATGGAACACTGACTCCTTAATAAATTAAATGCACAAATGAATGTTTCGATATGTAATTTTACTTCTTGTTAATGGTAAATGTGAAGTTTTAAATTGATGCATGTAATTCTGACCCTATAGTTATTATTACAGTTGATTAACTCCTTACTGCAAGTCATGATCTTTCTTAGGTCTCTCTGGATATGATTGAATGATTTTGTGTTTTACATTATCACTGCTAAAACGTTTGAGGTGAAACAGAAGTAAACCCCATCTGTATTTCAGGGAGCAATGAAATAAATACATTGCATTTCTCTGTACTTGACCTTGTTTATAGGTTTGTATCCTGCAAAGAGAGACTGGTCTTCCATGGCCTTTACAGAACCAGAGAGCACTGGGAAAGCAATAAAGAGTCCTAGTTAGCCAAAAAGAAATCAGAAGAGGATCTGAATGGGAACACTGATCTAATCTCCTTAGCCTCTGTAAGCTCACGGGTCCTTCATGAGCTCATGAGACTTTCTCATATTCTGTAAAAATGAATGACATTTCTGTAAGGAAGCTCTACTTCCATACACTGCTTGCCAAAGGCAGTGGGAAAACTGACTTGGCATTCTTGTGACTCACCCTGTTGTCAGTTGCAGGTTCATACCCTTCATGGCTGTCAACAAGGAACAATACTATGTAAAAGCTCTATGATGTGAATTGTTCCTTTCCACTTTTCAGTTTGCCTTTCTTTCCTGTGCCTGCTTCACAGTCCAAGTTCATTAGCTTCTAACAGAAAATTTTCTTACCATAAATTCTTTCAAAACTGCAATGCAGTCAAATAGATGCAAAATCTCCTACATTTTGGGCACATTTTAAGCTGCCAACAAAGTGCTCTTGTTTTTGTGTTCTGTGGTCTGCTTAACTCTTCCACTTGAATAATTCCAGATTTTACATGAACTTTCTCAATAAATATCTAGATCTTGGCCTCCATCTCTCACAGTCTGCTTTCGGGACTTTTTTTTTAAACCTTTCACCATCCCTTCCATTTGGACATCAACTTTCTCCAAATACCTGCAACCTACTGCTATAGCAGTGGCTCCAATTCTTGAGTATTCTCTTTGCTAGGACTGTGTGTGAGCTAGAAGTCTTGAGTTCAGTGTTACAGCAGTAGTCTTGAACTCTGGAGTGCAACATGTTGCTTCTCAGGTTTTAAGCAGGAGATTCACGCTTCTGCCTGTTGCCTTGTGCTCCCCCACCGTGTGGCTTCTGGTGCACTATCTCTGCCCCTTCTTCCTCTGGGTCTCCATAAGCTAGATGAAGGTCATTAGCAGATCTGTCATGCACCAACCAAGTCAGGCTGGTTCAGGGAGCCCGAAGCAAAGTGGAGAAAGCTGAAAGAATATTTTAAAGGAAGCCATACTCCCTACAAGTAGCTTAACACTGTGAACCCCAGCCTAGATATGATACAGAAACTCATATGATACACAAAATCAGTATACAGTCTTTCTGCAACAAGGCATCCATGACAAGAATTGAAACTCAAGTCTCACAGACCACTTACTCTTCCAGTAGTTCAAGAAGCATTGACTTCCCTTCAGTCCTATAAAAGGAACTGTAGTACCTTTAACTCCATGAGAACTGTATGAGTGCTTCTGTCATGCTTTACGAGACTAATTTAATCTCTTTTGTATGGGATTAACTCATCCTTTCTCCACAAGAAGCTATTGTGTTTAAAATAGGGAATTCCTTGCTGAACTCATATGCAAAATGGAAGTACACAGAAGGTGGAAACAGGGGCAGGCTGCCCAGGAGCGATATAGGAACATTGCCTGAGCGTGCAGGGGAGGTGGCATGCAGCTATGGGAGGTGGACAATGTCATCACAAGGCTGCTGCCTATCACCTTTCAGAAGTTATGGCAATCAGGGAAGTTCCCAATGACTGAAAGAAAACAACTGCTATGACCATCCCCAGGAAGAACAAAAAAGAAGATCCAGGTCAGCCTCACCTCAGTTCCTGGGAAGGCCATGGAACAAACCCTTCTCAAAGCCATTTTTAGCTACAGGAAGGACAAGATTATGGTGAAGGGCTAGCATGGATTCAGTGAGGCATATCATGCCTGGCTAACCTTATTGCCATCTGCAATGAGATGAATGGTTCTGTGAATAAGGGAAATAGTAGATATAGTATACTTTGACTTTAGCAAGGCCATGGTCTTTCATAGGGTCCCTATAGCCAAAGTGATGATTTTTTTGTCTGGATAAGTGGACAATAAGGTGGATGGAAAATTGGCTGAATTGTCAGGCTCAAAGGGTGTTCATCAGTGTCACAAAATTCAATCAGTGCCCTGTTACGAGTGGCATCCCTCAGAGATAAATATTGAGTCCAACAATGTTTAATGTCTTTATTAATCACCAACGCAATTTTTCAAGTCTGTGAATGACACTAAAACGGGGGGGAAGGAAAAGGGGGTCTGATATGCTGGGGCCAGGACTGCTATTTAAATGGTCCTCCATAAGGACCCATTTTGCTTAGTCAAAATACTCCAAGGTCCTTAGTTTTTAATTTTCTAAAGCATTTTGGCTGAGTCATGATTTTCCAAAAGCAGCTTTCCAAAGAAGGGAAATGTGAGGATTTTATAGAGAACAGCAAGATGGGAAAACAGCACTGCAGTCTGGCAAAAGCTGACTCTAAAATAAGCAGCAGAGAAGTTGATCCAGTTGTAATCCCCAAGGAGCTGTACCAGCAAGTACTGCTTTGGCCCTAGGAGCAAAGAAACTATCCTCTTCCTTCTCTTCTTCTCTTGCACACGTCTCTTACTATGTTTTCTTCACCTGATGATGAGGGGGAGGAGAGAGGAGAGCAATAGTTATCAAGACTCCTTAATCCTGAATCTCAGGAGAATTGCCTCACCTTATTTTATCCCATTCCCTATTCTTTTTCTTAGTCTCTGCTAAGAAGGATCTCTTAGATTTAAAAACAACAAAATCTCAATTGAAAAACCTGCAGAAAAACGTGACCTACTATTAAGGATAAGAATACCCAGTGCTACTGAGCTAAGTTGGGGGTGAGAAGACAACCTGTTTGGCTACATTTGTAGTTTTATGTATGGTATCATCTTTGCTTGGTTCCAGTTAAATTTAATTATTTCCATGTTAATTTATTAATAATGCAGAAGAAACTTTTTAAAACTTTCCCTTTAAAATTGAAGCTTTAAACCACAAGAAAACATAGGTGCTTTGATCTGGGGACTGTGTATTCATCACTGCGCTAGGAGAAGAATGCCTGATCTGTTACAGGATGCTTATGCAGATATGAAACGGTACCATTTGCAGCACAGTTTTATTACATGAATTATTTTGAGTCAATTATTATTTACTCTTGGAATTTAATGCTCAGCTGAAGGCTCTAAAGGCAGCCTCTGGAGAACTGCTGCCTCTACTCTACTCGCTTGGTGCTTGCCTATGTTTAATATAATCAGCATATACTGTGGCAAAAACAGCAGTAAAGGATTCATGACATGTGGTTGGGCAAAATTCCAGCCATGCTTAATGTCAGCAAAGTGATGTATTTGGGGATCAGCACAGTCCCTGGGTATAGACGACAAAGTCAACAAGTGATTAGGAGGATAAGTGTGCAAGGTCTGGGAGGAAAAATTTCTAGATGAGAAAAGAATTCATCTGTGTGGGAAGGGAAGTTACGATGACAGTCTTTGTTTTAGAGATGGAGATTATAATTTAAGAAATATCAGCCAAAATGGATTGTAAGCAAAACCCCAAGGGACAGCATGGGGTGAGTGCACCTCCTAAGCAGCAGATGCAATTAGCATCATCCTGGCCAGAGCCTGCAGGTAGGCACACGCCTCCCAGGACTGTGTCGGCAATGGGTGCATCAGCACGATGCTCATAGCAGCTAGACTGAATGCAAGGAGCCTCTGGAACCACTTACAGATCTGGTTCTCATGAACCTGTACAAAATGGTACATAGTAAAAAATTATTGAACTCCCGAAGGTAGTAACTCCAGGACTGTGCAGCCGCTTTAACACTGTCTTCAGAGCTGTGACTACATGTTGCAATGAAGCCTTCAGTTCTGTGTACGTATACTTGGAGAATGTTAAACACTTTACATTTGTAGCAGCGTTTGTCCTGTGTTATACTTTTTCATTTACATCAATTTTGCTGTCATGGCATGGTAGTGACTGAGCAATCTGACTTGCTCTATCCTCACGACCCAAACAGAAATTCAGTTACTCTTGTAAGTCAGGTTCTGTGCAGTGTGGGCACTTAAAGCCCTCATCTAATTCACTAGAAAAGAAAATATGCTCATTATCTATCAGAATTTGGCCCTCTTATTGATTGTCTACCCTTCTGCATTCGATTTCCTAATATTTTTCTTACTACATATTTGAACACTAAAGGATATTTTAATACCACTCTGAAACATAATTTATGGAGTTAAAATTAAGACCCTGCTTCACTATGCAAAACATATGCAGTGGGTGAACCTGAAGTATTTTCTACTTTAAAGATTTCTTTTCATTCCAGTGATATTTAGTCCAAATCACTAAATTTCTCCTCTTCATTATTAGAAGCTTCAGTCCTAATAGTTCCCCAAAACTGATAGAATCTAGCAATATTAAATTGCCTTCTACTTAATTCAGTGAGTGGAATATTTGTTTCCTTATGCGAACACGTTTTGTGGCAGAATGTGCTCCTATTTCTGTGGTGACTGAGCTTGATGAGTCTTTCGGGTATTTTTGCACTTGTATCGTCTTCTCAGAGATATGTGCTACATGCACCTTGCTCCTTTTCTAATAATCAGTGCTTACAGTGGCATGAAGAGTGGTGTGAGGGTTGGTGCCAAAGCTGCTGTGGCTTGGAAGCTTCCACATCACACCTCTGTGTGTGTGTGTGTGCGCGCGCGCGCGCGATGCTGCTTCTGCCTGAAAAACCTCCCCGAGAGCCAGGAGCTGCTGCCACGTTCTCAGCAGCACACACTTAACCCATGGGGAGTTACTGCTGCAAGCTGCAATCCAGACTGAGCATTTCCAGTGGAGCTGACTCATTCCGAAGATGATGAGATAATTCATCATTTCATAGGACGAGATTCCCTCTCCAGTGCTATCTTCAGTTTAAGAAATAGGAAGCTGACTGTGATGCTCTAAGTGCCGAGCTGTGGTTGGGAGCACTTCCTACATCTGTGTTCAAAAAGGAGCGAACCGTTTTTTAGAGCTCAGCGCTGTTGTCCTGCAAAACAAACTGTGAGGAAGAGCAAAGAACCTGGAACGGACCCGATGCGAAGGAAGTCACAGTAGGCAGGGCACTGCAAAGACAGGTGGAGCAGAATGGACAATGGCAGGCCACTGTGAGCTAAATTAAAGAGACGGGGGGAGGAAGAAGAAGGGAAGGATGCTCAAAAGCTAGTTAGACAGATGGAGAGTGTTAAGCCAGCAGGGAATCTTCCTGGGAAATGCAAGCACCCTTGCATGAGAAACAAGACAGCAGGGCTGACATGTAAAATATGTTAGTCACCAACCCGTTTCCACAGATCTCTATTATTCTATTTTTTAAGGATTTGGACAAACCTGCAAGGACGTTGAGCAAACTGAGAGCCATTCTTAGGATAAACATTGAGCTCGGAGATTAGAAAAATCAGTATTGACAGTAGCTGTGCTTCTCACACTCTCCAATATGCCACGTTATCTGTTCTCCCCCACACCCCCCAGGCTTTAAACCTGCTTCAACACTATCATATCATAATGGGTTGCATTATATCAGAACAAGAAACACATGAAGGTTTCAGGCTTTTGGCTTTTGCAGGTTTTTTTGTTATCTTTCTTTAATAAGCCTCTCCTCATTGCTTGAAAATGTCATTCTAGCCAAAGATCTTCTATAATTAAAGAGCAAAACTGTCCAACTAATTAGAAGTTTCCTCTTGCCTTGAGCATAGCTCTGGGCACAGAAACGGGGAGTTTAAGGCAAACTGCACAGCAGTAGGAGTAATTGAATTATTTAAAATGAATGTCTACTTTCTAAACCATGTTCCGTGGAAAAAAAATAAACAGCAAGATCAGGAACAACGGAAAAACAATAGGGGATTTTCCTTAGGAAAGTAATAAAAGCAAAAGTTACACTGAAACAGCTGGATTTTGTGAAAGCCACTGACTGTCAGGGCCCTAGGGCTTCTGCCCTTGATTATGCAATTGCTGCACACTCAGGACTGGCTGCCAGCAGTGGCTTTCATATGAATTTCCTAAAGAAAATGCTACAATAAAATACACGTTTAAGTGCTTTTCATTCAGAAGATATTGCCTGCGGTAGAAATCCTTGGGTTTGTTCTCACTTTGTGATGATGGAGGGAGAGAAGAGACTTGTCTAATTAGGTACATCTCAGCCAAGATTCCCTCTTGCAAATCTCCAATCTCTGATAATGAGGTGTTCCTGCTCCCTCTGCAGGGGCTAAGCAGGCTGCAGTCATAAAACAGCCAGCTTTTGCATGCCTGAGAACCAGGTGACAGCACAACCCCAACCATAATTGTCTCTCAGTAGTGCAGTGTTGAAAAATTTGCTCAGCTGAATGTTTGGGGCAAGTACTATTTGGGGTCTTTTATAACTGCCTTTCTCTCTCGTTTTTGCAGTGTGATAGTGGCAAAAACATAAGTTAGTTTATTTTGTGCTTGTGCTGATTGCATTTTCTGTTTTGCTAGGCTAGTTTTCAGGGTATGGGATGGGATGGCATCCTTAGGGACCAGCAACTTACCTTCTTTCACCGGTGGAACATCAGTGCTATCAATGCTGCTTGGTAGAAAGGAAACAGTTAAATGTGACAGAACAAAAGAGAAGCACTATATAAGCACGCCTGTGCTAGCTGCAGCAAAAGTTCCTTATAGAACAAAACTCTGCTTAGTGTGCAAAGTCCTGGACTGCACCCCTGCATTTCAATAGAGTTGCATCCCTTTAATGAAGCTGCACTTCACTTATTTACCTTAAAATACTTATGTGGCTGTCACCCAAGTGTTTGAAATAGAGATAACAACTACTCCCCTTTCTTCTTCCTTGGAGACAGAAGAAATGGCTTGATTAATTTATTATAGGTTTTTGTTTGCTTTATGTTTGTATGGATGACGGGGTACAATGTGCTGGAGACTGAGTGGGAATAAATTATCAAAGGAGAGCTGTAGCAGAGTGGAAAAAAGGGAGATCTGTGAATGTTCATTTCACCTGAAGGTGCTTTCCATAACCTGAAGTCCTTCTTCTAGTGAGTTCTGTTACTAATAGGATGTATTGCTGCATTTGCTAACAATTTTGAATTTTCAGGCTGTCTGGCTTCCTGTCTATGTTTTGTTTGCTACCATCAATTCTGGCACCCGTCACACATATTTTATTAGTTTATACTCTTCCTCATAGCGATCATCACCATTTTTTTGTCACTTGAATTCTTTGAGCAACATACTCATCATCATGTACATATTCTCAGACTTTGCATGAAAAAAGACTTACAATTAAATTCTTAATTGCTATCATGTAAATATAGTATTCTTAGAATGCAGGCTAAAAAGATATCCTTTCTTGTAACTTCTTAGATGTGACAAGTAGAAGAGGAAATTTCCTTCTTACTCCCCTCCATGGGAAGGGAAGAGGAGGCTTCCATTAGAGATAGAAAAGATGCCCATCTCCTAAGGGAGCTTTTAGCTGGAAAAGGGAGATTTGAAACTGGTCTTTAAATGATGCTCCACCATTATTTGGGCCCAAAGTGGCGGAATTTTGTCAATAAACTCAGTGAAAACTTCAGCCTTGGCTTTGAAGAAAGTCTCTTCATCCAAAGCTAATAAATCCCTCTTCAGTGCTAAACAGGCAGTAATGATGCCTCTAGGGTGAAGAGAAGTGTAAACTGGCCAGAGAGGCCTTTCCTTATCCCACTGGAATTGCAGGGGGAGGAAGGGGGGGTGGAACCACGACAAACCACACCACTGCAAGGGAGCCTTAACTGCACACAGAAAATGATGTGGACTCTCATTCTTGGCATCCCTGATGCCTCTTTGGAGCACTGCATGCACATACAGCTACCAGCCAACTGTGCACAAGCGGCATGAGAGACAAAAAGCCCAGCCTGGCACCAGGTAGAGCCTGGAAGCAACCCTGTTAAAAACACTGCCTTTGTCTCTCGGGGTTTTAAAAAACACTTTAATGTCCCAAACTGCATTCACCTAAATGTCTGCACACACATTTCACTGGTGCAAGATTTTAATTGTTTTAATATTTTCCAAAAAGCTGAGCCAGAGAGAGGAACTCGTAACCGCTCAGTGAACTCTCTTGCCTGCTTTCTAAGATAGCAAAGATGACTGATTAGTATGAAATGAAATTGTGCAACCATATTAAAACCTAGAGGTTTTTTAGGCTGGCTTATCTTTGTATTACCCTTCCAATTAGCTTGTGATTTCCTTTAGTTCTTTCCTGCACCATCAATGGGTTTGCGTTCACCCTTGCTGATTATTTTTTCAACTGTTCTTGCTCCTGCTCCAATAGAATACATAGTATAAACACTGTAAAATTAAAAAAATTACAAGACTAAGAAAACAAGCAACCAATGAGTTAATTTGGAAGGAGAAGGCAGAAAACAGTAAGAATTTAAAACAGGAAGGAAAAATAAATTAAAAACAGACTTTATTGCTAAATTTACATAAGTATATAAACCCCCTGACAGAAATGGATTTTTATTTTGAGGCAAACAAATCCTCAGACTGTGGCAAAAGAAAAAAAAAGCTAGTAATTTCACATGACCAACTGGAGATACCAGGTCAGGATGGAATTTTTCAGCAACAAGTGGCTAGAACCTTCTGAAAAGTTCCAATTTGATATCTAGATATTTAAACACTAAGTAGTTCTGAAAATTTCAGGCCATATTTGTATGATAGGGTGTTATTATTATTTTTGTCTATGGGCTATAAGTGGATTGGGGAAAACTTCTTTGGGACACATAAGATTCACTGTTTTCCACAGTCAGCCTTTCGGAGCTCGGAGACATAGCCCAAAATTCAGGGTGCTCGTTCAAACGGCCATGTAAATTTTTAGTTCATCTATCTCAAAGGACTGGAGATCTGCATTAACCATGCATTTGAACCCCTTTGTGGAGAATCTAGGCACTTAATTTCTGATACATTCATTCTTCCCTTTGAGGAGTCAAAAGAGATCTATAGATCTTTTGGGGAAATGGCTGGCTTTATAAATTATTGAGGCATAACTGCAATAATTAGCTGGCTTTTGTCAGCATCCGACTCCATATATAGCAGAGCTGCTAATCTCTTACTGTTTTTCAGTGCTTTTGTCTCCTTAGTAGATTATATCTGTATGATTGGTTTTGATCACTTTGCAATGAATATTGTATCACAGTGTGCTAAGGAGACTAGTATCAACATGTTACTTACTTTTTTCGGATTAAAATGTATGTGGGTAGTTTTCAAAGGTATTCGCATTGACTGGAAAAAAAACAGTGTTTTCCAAACAATTAGATTCTGCAGATTAGGACAGTCTTTGATTGTACGGGATATTACTCTGATGTTACTGGGCATAGCAAGTCCATGTGAAGCTGTTTTGGATCTAAATTGGCTCACAAAGACAATTCATCATTGTCTCCATCCTGAGGTGTACACATCCATCATGTGCTTCAGGGGATGGTAGCAAGTATTTTAATCCTGCTTTACAGATAAAAAAAACCTCAACAACGAGAGCTGAACAGGTTTATCAGACATCACAGCGCTGGCCAAGTGAAGCAAGAAATGTAGCTATAGGATACTCTGATGTCCTAACCATTAGAAGCATGTGGCCTTCCTAGAAAAGTTGGCTAAAGACGGATCTGCATTTTATTTAATTATCCAGACTCAGTTTTTGAGAAATTCTGGCTGAGAAATTAACCTGATTTATTTCAGCATGCTAATAGCTGCAAGTGTCTCAGATGTAACTCACTACATCCATCCTCCTGGCTATTCTACGTTGCTCTTTGTGCTTATACAGTGTTAGTTTGGGTTGGCTTATAAAAACTCCTAGGGCATGTACAATTTCTCTTCTGTGGCAGATGGTGCCAGGTTTGCATGTTGCGGGGCCGATGCTGCAAAGTGATGATCTTGCTGAGCATGGCCTCATAATGTTTCAGTGGTTTGCTTCTCCAGTCACCATGTTTCAACGGGCCATAGAAAGTAGCTTTGGGCAACCTGTTGGCCAACATACACACTCTGAAATATGGCAGAGGGTAGAGAGTCAAATGTCAGATATGATGCCCCTGATGCACCTGACTATTTAAATAAAGATGAGGTTCACAAAACATCGATTAACGTGTGCTGAACGGAGCCTACCACTTCTGTATCTGGTTTAGATGCTCTTCTACAGAGTTGAACAGATAGAATCATAGAATCATTAAGGTTGGAAGAGACCTTAATGTCTTCAGAACAGATGTCAAATCCCAAACGACAGACCCGTTTGTCACCACCATCCGAACCATTCTTTCAATGTAGGCCTGTGAAATGAATTGAAATGCTGCACTCAAACTCTTGAAACCATTTCATGCACAGAGCATTGCTCTGCTTAACACATTTCAAACTACAGTAACTGCTAATAAGATAAAAAGCAGTGACAAATCAGAGAATATCGCCTCCAACAATCATGCATGACTTACCATGGCAAACACGTCCTCGCTGAGGAAGGAGAGTGCTCAGCGTCTGTTTCAGGCCTCCTGCTGCAGCCTTTTATGCTTCTTATTTTTATCCCGTTTGTCAAAATAACAGCCCTTTATCAGTGCTGATTGCAGAGATTTTGACTCCTCACCTGCTGGGTTCCCCCTTTGCTCCATAGGGGCTTCCTAATTGAATATTTCCCCTGTGAATAGAAAAGCTTTGAATACGAACAGGAAAAAATTATTAACAATCTGGAAACCTCCCCCGAATCTTCCACCCCAGTTCTGAACACAAGCTCCTTTTCTCTCCCCAACGTGCAGAATATTCTTCTTTCAGTGAGCAGCCTCAGCTCTTTTTCTGAAGCTAATCACATTTATTATATGCTGAACATTGAAAATGAACTGCAGTAAGATCCTAACATGAGGAGGAGGGGAAGGAGAGAGAGAGATTCATCCAAAATAAGTTATAAAAGGTGTCTGGTTTGGTTAGTGTCACTGGTGCCTCATTTATCACATTTGTGAGTCAAAAGCAGGGAATCGTTTACTGCCTGTGTTGAGACCTTGCATTAACAATTTCTGCCCATGTCTCAGTGGATGGCGTAGGACCTTGAATTCATCGAAGGATGAATTGTAAACTCTCTTTTCTGGCACTATTATTCCTATTAAAGCAACAGCAGGCTGCATACTGTGGTTCACTTGAGGAAGGACCAAAAACATGTGTTTCAGGTCTCGATGTGTGTGGGAGCTGGCACTTTGGATTGAGACAGGAGGAGGACTTTATCTGCCAAGTTCTTACCCTGACCATGACGGCTACTGCAAATGCTCACGTTTCCTCCTTTCCCATCAGAAGCTGCTGCTCAGGTGTCCTTGCCGCATCCCTCAGCAGAGGAGGCACGAAAAGCCGCAGCTTCAAAGCCAGCTATGCAGAGTGCAACCTGCCTGGCTTGTCTGTGAAAAAAAAAACAAATAAAAAATGTCATCGAGGCTGTTGTGCACATCTGGCTTCCTCAAAGCAAGGCAGACTTTTCTAGAAAAGGGAGGCTCTGCTTATTGTTACCTAGGATTTCTCAGCTAAGTGTTTCCCAAGTTTCAGAAAGCTCCCTACCCCCCTGCACACAAAAAATAAATACATAAATAGTAAAATGGATGGGGAGGATGTATGAAAAAGGAGGGAATCAGAGAGGATCGATAAGCATGGGAAGGACTTAAAAGGGCTGAAGGGAAATTCTTCTCCCTAGAGCCCTGCTTCTTCAGCCTCTATGCCATCGTGGATTTATTGTTTCTTCTTTTTTAAAGGGGGTTTTGTTCTTCAGATGTTTGTGGAAATAGTCTCACAAAGATATTCCTTGTAATCTTTCAATAGCATCAGCTCACAATAATGAGAAAACCTGAGGTTTTCCCACTCTCCAATTTAGGCCAACTATATCCCATCAAAGGAAGGCGATCTGCACATTCTGCTCCTGCTGTCCCACCTCCAGGGTTATACATCCTTTAGCGCCTTTCCCCATATCGTTTCCCCACTGTATGAAGCAGGTTGGTGAATCAATTTATCTGTTATCCAGCTGCATGTGCTGCAAGAAGATTACAGCTGGGAGTTATCTCTCCTAGTGAGAGCGAGTAAAAGGGCACCCCTCAGTACCCATCTTCAAAAATCATCTGTTCTCCTATCAAGTGACCTGCTGTTGAATTTCATCTTTGAAGCAAAATGATCTTGAGAGGAATGCCTGATAGGGATAGTTAACTGGACTCTGGTACTCCCCGTAGATCATTAACAAGACGTTAATTACATTCTAATTCCTTGTATAAGCCGGCTGAAAAAAGCAGATTTCAGACATTGGTCTGCAAAGCCAACGCTGGCACAACAGAAAGGAAAGACCCAGAGAGAGCTGAATCTGCAGCAGAGCAGGCTCAGGTGTTTTCAGGTGGGTAGGCAACACAGGATTTTTGTTGCGGGACGGATGCAGCCGTCACCTGAAGAGGAGGATGGGCTGGGCGAGATGACCAAGGTGGGGGGGTCCTACGGCAGCAGGCTGAAACCACTCTGGACAGTTAGGTTTGGGGGAACTCCCGAGCAGCAGAATGTGCTGCCTCTCCTGTCAACGTGAGGGCAGGAGCCAGGCTGTGATCGCTGCTGGGAAGCACTGAGGGAGCCTCCCGTCTTACTCCCCAGCCGTGCTTCTGTCCCTTATCTGAGCAAAGCAGCGGTGGCTCTGGCTTTGTAGGGTGCATGAGCAATGGGAAGAACAAGGTCCTGGACATTTAGCTGCTCCTGAGAGCTTGCTGCCAGTTTTGATTGTGCCTGGAAACAGCCCTGGTTGCAGGCAAGAAAAAGTAAATCATTCTTTTGTAAATGAAGCAGTTTGATACAGCTAGGTACAGAGACTAAAGGTGGGACCAGAGCTTTGAATTCCCGCAGGTGCTCTTTAGAGTAGTGTGCCTCTTCTTATGAGGCCCCACCAGACATGTGGAAGAGCATAGCAAATGTGCTTTGCACTGTGTAATCACGTATGTTGAGCAGCAGAGAAATGGTTAAAGGCCATAGAAGGATGCATAGTGCTACATTGCGGTGGTTCTTCTGGCTGTTCACAAGTTGCCCAGTAAGTGCAGCACGAGGGAGCGAGCTATTAATAGTTCTGCTCATCATGGCTGCACAGTGAAACAGCATAATCCTAGCACGAGGGAATATGTGAGCCATGAACTGTAAAAAAAAACTTCAGGCACAGAAGACAGCCTCAAAACTACGAAATAATTAACAAAAGAAGGAAAGAATATGTTTAATAGGGGCTATTCATGAAGCTACAGAAGAACGCCTCTGCATTAAATAAAATTTAAATGAAGCCTTGCACCTGAGCCAGAGAGCAGAGTGTCCCAGCTCACTCTCACAAACTCTATACATGTTTCTGTGAACGGATCAATTAAAGCGTTTGGCACACAGGTGCCTAATAAATATTACATGTGCTGGCACATGTTCATCTCATTTTGATACACATCCATGTCTTCATTAAGGTTCATGAAGCTGTGCCTCTACAGCTATGAACGAATTCTACAAGTCATATGCTTTTAGAAATTGTTGGCAGAAGAGTGCAGGCCTGCATTTCTATCAAAGGCATTGATAGAAAATGCAGATACGTTCAGTTTGACAGTGTCCTCAGATAGTTAGTAATTTCCGATGAAGTCTGTGATAAAATAGTATATTTCCATTATTTGTACATGCCAGACTTACATAAATACACATCTAATTTTACTGCATAAAGTGCATTCACAGTTTCTTGAAATTACCAATGCTATGATCATGACTCTCAGGCAAGAAGAAGAAAACCCATGTGCGTTCCCACGGAGAAAAACAGTATGTTTTGGAATAACTGAAGGCCTTGAAGATAATATATGCAGGACGTAACATTTGAGTAAATATCATATTTTTATGTGAGTATTATGCACTATATTTATGAAGAAACCTTCTCTGTTAAATGCTTATACCTTGATTAAATCCTGTAAAAAATGCTAAGTATATTTCCAGGCATATTTCTATTACCACTTTACAACATTTGGATTACTTGTATTCAGAAGGTATGCAAATGGCTTTAGCCGGGTCATCCTTTAGCTGCTATTTCTAACAAATATAATGCCATGGGGCATTCCTCTTGTCAGAACACATTTATTTTATTATCTAGATGATTATGGCTGTATTTTTTCCTCACATATCCTACCTTGATGATATGCTGAATTCTCAGTTTTTCAACAAATTCTTACGATGCAATTACTTTAAATATAATATGTTTCGATATATAGTGTCTTTTATCCCCAATTTTCACAGACCTTTAAAATTATTAAGTTTCTGTCAAAACTACCAAAGCGAACAAATTGGTTATGGCCCTTCTACATAGGTGGAACTACCATTGATATTGGGCCAAAATATTGTCACAAATGTTAAAAACATGTACAATAAAGTATGCAAATGCTCACACACAGAGTTTAGAAAAGATAGAGCTGTAGGCTGTTTATTTCAATATTTCCATTTAATTAAGAATAACAATTCCAATTTATAGGAAATGTTATTGTTGAAGAATTTGTTTTAATTCAAGGTGTGGAACAAAAAGAAAAAGCAATTTATACTTTAAAAACAGGGAGTTTAATGTGAGCTCTCACCCTCTAAAATGTCTTATTAATCAAGCGCTAGTGCCATTTCTATTACTGCTCTAACATGAACAGTCACTGGGAAAAAGAAATAAGAAGGTATTTGAAAGCATGTTGCCCACATGCTAGCTGACTGGCTTTTCAGCTGCTAGGCTAATAACTAATTTCTAATGGCTCTCATTTGTTTCGCATTCTCTCAGCTTTCTTTAAAGGTTTTATCAAAACTGTTATTTTTAATTTTATTTTTTATTTTAATTTACTCTCTTCTCTCTCCAAATACATAAACATTAAAGTTTGAAAAATAGCCTGGCTAGGAAGGAAATATATCTGTAGTACAGAGTGCAAACTGTCTTGGGTAAGGTTTATCAGAGGAGAAAGCACAGGATTATGAAAGAATAAAAATTAAGATATACCGGAAGCGGGTTTTTCCGAGTCACCATGCTCCTCTAGAAATAGCTTGTTTGCAACGAACAGGAAAAGAGATGTAACGTCAGTAATTAATACCAAATTCACCTAAACCTTGTGTCAATAATTTCATTAATAATGTGATTAATATACCGTAACTTTTGTCCTGGTTGTAAAAATGACCATCAAATAATTAATTAATCCTTCTGTGATGAATAATAGGCAGGATTAGCCAAATCTGCCCGGACCAAAATCTGGGCAGCCTAACTCCACATGAGGTCCTGTCAGTACAGCTGTTGTAGATGTCAGTATGGGAGATGCCCCAACTGGCCACCAAACCACCTCTACCCTAATAGAGCCTTTGACCTTAAAACCAGATTAGGCTGGTTTTGATCTCCTATCTGGCAAAGGTAGCATAGGCATATACTTAAATGTCATTTTATGGCTATTTTATCAGTTTGCTACAGGCAATATAAAAATATTGGAAAAAGCAAAGTCTGCAATTATATTAGAGCCAAATAAAAGTTTCAGAAATGAAACCACACACAAACGGAGTGTCTGGATCTCTATTTGCATCTACCCATGATCGCAAAGCATAAAGGCTGTGCCAGTGGTACTACAAGAAGGCTACATTTCTAGGGAATCCAGTCTCCGGTCTCTGCTAGCCATAAAACATTCCCATAGGCAAGAAGAATTATTTTGAATGTGCTGTGGGTGGGGTTTTTTTTTCCGTGTTAATAATACCGCAGTCCTTTAACTTCTTAAACACCTCATGCCATTTGATTGAGAAGAAGCTCAGAGGAGGACAAATGAGGATGTGACTGTATAGGCCAGCACCTCTGCGGGTGGGGGATGATGCTCATGTCCACCAGCACCTGGCTTTGTGCGGCTGCCACCCTCCCTGTGTGCCATGGCACTGCCTCGTGGGCACGGCCCCCCGGGGACCGACAGCAGGAGAGGGGCTGGCACCGTCTGGAGAGGAGCAGGGCATCTGGCAAATCCCTTCCATTTTCTTTCAGTGGCATAGCATGTTTTCCAGAAGAAAGCATTCTCCAGAGGAGCATACAAGCACCAAATATTCTCCTGCTAGCAAAAAAGAAAAAAAGTTTTCATGAATTGTTTCAGTAATGTAGATGTATTAATCCCTGTAGCTTAGACTGATATCAGTCCTTCCCACACTTTATGTACTATCTTTGCTTAAAAAAAAAAAAAAAAAAAAGGGAAAGAAAAGCCATGAAATAAAGTGATGTGCTATTGAGCTTGAGCCAATCCCTCTGAGCGGGGCTTGTTGCTATGTGGTGTTAGTCAACAAGGGAAGAACAACCGCAGAACTGCTTTAATTACTTGAACTATTCACCTATAACTCCAGATAAACTGACTCTCCAAAGAGAAAGAAATCACTGTTTCCTCCACTACTGGAAAGGGAAATGCTAAGCTTAAAAAAAAAAAAAAAAGGAAAAGTTTCATTTGCTTGAGGTTTCTACCCAGAATTTCTCCCATGGCAGTTGGATAGGGGAAGTGAATATACAAGATGCACAAAAAAGGGATTCCATTTTTGGCAGGAAAGGTACTGCCAGCAGCACCTCCTGCACTCCAGCCTCGCTCTTCCATCACTAGGGGAGAAATTACATGAAGCTGGTGCCTCTGTGTGATAACATGCAATACCACTGCCTTTTTGTCCCAGCACTCAGGGACGGTCTTCCCTACTCAGCCGCTAAAGAAAGTTGAAATCATGAGAGCTGGACCAGCCTTTTCCCAAGGGGTGGAGACAGTTTTGCCTCAAGGCACCCAAGATTTGAACAGACTGCTGTGGTCCTGGAGAACTGATAGAGGCCAGTGGGATGCACTGCTTAGTTGCTTAGAGGTAAGAAATCAGTCCAAAGGTCTCTTGCTCCGCCTTTTATCAATAACCCCCTGCGGACCTCGCTTTCGGTGCTTGAGTTCATACCTCTCCTACCCGCAGATAGGTCATACTATGTTTTTGCAACTCCTTTATACTAATGCAGTAAACTTTGTAGAACAACTCTCCTTTTCTAAGTAGCTGTGCAGCAATTACCTGTTGATAGAGACATGTCTGTAGACTTCATCAAAGGCAAGAGAGAAATTATATGGCAAGGAGGCATTTACTTACTGAAAGCCAAACTGCAAAGGGGGAAGAAGGAGTTAATTGCTGCTAAAGTTGCTTCTGGTAAGTGGTGTGTTTTCTTTTTCATAGAACTAGTTACTGTGTTTCTGCAAGTTGAGGCTGCACCTTTCATAATAGATTATTCCTGGCTACTCTAGAAACTAATCAGGAATTAATTTCAAAGAAATAACAAGATGCAGAGAGCTAAAGTCTATTGTCACTGAGAAATCCTGTTTTTCTGCAATATTAATCAACATGGCTCAGTATAAATTTTTCGATTTACTTTTTCCATCAGAAGGTGCTAGAAAACACACATCCCGTTTTGTAAATATTTAAAGTACAACACACAAGAAAGACAAAGTCAAAATCAAATTGCAATGAATTCTGAAACTGGGGCTGAGGGGTTACGCAAGACAAACTACTGAAGCCTACGCAAGCTCCTTTGGCCCAAAGAGGCTGCCAGATAGTCTCCTAGGCTGTCAAATAAAGCTGGAAATAAAGTTGTGTTGTTGACTTTTCAAGTTGATTGCTGTGAGAACGGAGGTGATTTTCTTGCACTTGACAAAACAGACACAAAAGAGAAAGAGACAGTGTAGCAAAAAGTAGGGATGCATGTTTTTGTGTTCATGTTCTCAGGGTACGTGGCAGCTGGTCAGTCACAAATGGATGCTCTGGGCTGGCAGGTCGGCCATGACAGCTGTTGCTTTAGACCTTGGCTTGCTTCCCTGGTCCACAGCATCATCAGGATGGGTTGAACAAATCTCTTTCCTTCCCTCGTTCCTTGCAGGCTAGGCCCAAGTGAAGGGGTCGCTCTGTGCTGTGGCGTTGGTGCGGCACAATGCAGCTCACTTCCAGGTCAAGAGGAATGACAAGAGAGGGAACAGGACAAGGTAGAGGTCAGTGAAGAAGGGCGCACAGCCATGGGATGATGGAGCAAGAGCTCATGCAGCTCAGAGCATCCGAGCTGGATATCCCAACAGCTGAGGCTTGTGCATAAAGGTCAGTTATCCAGCCCTGCCAGCCTTGTGCCAGTGCATCCTGCAGCAACTCAACACCTCTTTGTTTTGGTCCATAGTGTTGTGTTTCTCTTTGGGTGTGTATATATAAATCTCCTCAGACTCTAAGATAATGTCTGATATAAATAAAGTAATATATATTGGAGTCACCAATTAGACTTAATTTTTCTCCTTCACTTAAAGGTCTTGATAATACCACAGCCCTTGAAAATTAGTAGTTTATTGTGTTTGAATTATCCTATATTTGTCTCCTCTTTGTATTCCTTCTCTCATTAGTCATTAGAGTCTATCTAATGACTACCGACTACTGCCATAGGTAATGACATGTAACATACGATGAACTTTCACCAGTTTCCTACAGGTGAGCTAGCAGATCGGTGGCCTCAGTTAATACCAGTATCTTTTTCTATTACACACGCTTGCTACTCAGAATCAACCATTTGTTCATAAGATTGCAATCACAAAAGGAAGAAATAAGAAAAATATAACTGATAGCCTTGTCTTCCTCGCCCCAGATCGCCCCAGAGACAGCTATGTACCAAACCTCTACAAATGTCCCTTTCCTCTCCATCTTTTGAATGCTTGCAACCCTTGATCCAGCAATCACTGCCCTGATGTCACCCGGCAGGACTGGTTACATGATCAGTATTTTTAAGTCTCAGCTTAGGCCTTCCTAAGCCCCCAGCCCCACGGTACACACCTTTGCAGTGAAGCATGCTACAGAGTGGGATATCTGATGTGAAGCCATTGCTAAAAAATATCAGCTAGCTGTGCTCCCTGGGCAGGAAGTCCCACGAGGAGAAACTTCCTCCCTTGGATGCAGAGCTGTAACTTCTTTATTGCTTGGGGACCACAAGAGCAGCTGTGAGAACCTGTGGCAGGGAAGGGGAGATGTTAAGACAGGGCCAGCTAAATGAACCCCATGCTCAAGGTATAAGACATGATGTCTCACGCATCGAATGCTGCTGAACAGAGTGGGGAAATATCTGTGTACTCTGAGCTCGCAGCTGCCAAGACAGAAATGTTTTATTCGTCATTTCTAGCAAAGTATGAGAGCACATGCTGAAGAACCAGAGGAGCTCTGTTGCCTCCAGGAAATTCCCAAAAACTTTTGTATTTTGGTGAAATCACGACCGGGAAGTCCTGAAAAAGATTTGCTTCGGTACACTTTACCAGGGGACAAATGTAACTGTAGTGCGCTTACTTTCACCACCTAAAACGTCATCTGTCTCACTGTTTTGGTAGTATATATAGCATTTGGTCTTCCAAACCTCAGAGAATATTCCAGTTAAGAGGAAATGGGGGCCAAAGCATTTCAGCACTTGGAGAATGCAAATTATCATGTAGCTAATTTACCCTGTGCAAATGAGCTGCATTTCCTAGAGGACGGGACTTCTCTCTAGACTAAAAAAGACACAGATTAGATCAAGTTTACATTTATGAGAAGGAAAAGGTAAATTTGTTTACAAAAACTTTTTTTTTCTTTCCTTGTATAAAAAAAAGGCAAAAAAGTGCTTCTCATGGTGCTCTTTGTTTACTGAATACAGTGATTTTCCCACGTGCAGAAAAGGATGACTTCTGATTTCATTATGCATGCTCTTTGCTGTGCTGGGAGTCAGGAGCTAAGTAGTGCTTTTCTCTGTTCCTCTAGCCCCAGTCCCCAAGACACACGAGGAAATTCCTTGCACCCTTCAGCTCCTCAGGGGCCGCTGCAGAGACGCTGGCCAGCCTGCTTGCTTTTGTAGCCTACCACAGATAGAATAAAAATGCAATGACAAACTGGGATTCCTGGAAGAGCAAATCTCATAACCTGGCTGCGATGGTAGCAGAGGAGAGATTTGTGCCTCTGCCACACGTTGCAGCGGGGCTGCCCTGCAAGCGCAGGAAGAGGGAGATGCGCTCTGTACCAAAACCTGTGTGAACTACACCATGGAGCAGTCCCGATGAGGGAAGCACAGCTTCTTCCCTGCCCTCAGCCCAGCAGAGCAAAAAGAGGGAAAAACAACTTCTCCCTTGGTGACTTCAGAGACCTGCTGACAAGGAAAATAAGTTGTCAGTGCTTCAGTATAACAAACTTTTGGCTAGACATGAGGAGAACGATGTTTCCCACCAAGCAAGGCCTCCTTTGCCCTCTTTTTGAACGTTTTGTGTGGCAAATTTGCGGGTTTTTGATGTAAAAGTAAATCTAGATTAACTTTTTTGTAGAGAATGACATTACACAGGGTTAATTTCTATTTCAGAGAGGAAGATGAACTGAAAAATGCTGAAAGTGAATACATGTATAAGAATTTCTTCAGGGTATATATTCCTCTACGGCAGATTGTGCAGCCAGGCTGTGTGTAAGACTTTGCCTGCTGAGGCTGTGCTTTTTTTTTCAGTTTTATTATAAGTAGCATCCATAGAAATCTTGCCAAGCAAGACTCTGGTGCCAACTCATATGCTGCATATGGCCTGAAGTGCTGGGCTGTCTGGGGTTTTGTTTGGGCACGGGGAGGAGAACAACGTTGTTTTGGTTCACACACATAATCCCCGAGTCCTCCCATTTCACTGAGTTTTCAGGAAATGAACATACGGCTTCGGAAAATCCAGCTCTTCATCTTGGGCTGTGTCAGCTGTAATGAGGAGGGGAGCAGCACAAAACACAGGCAAGTCACTCACACATATGTGTCTAGCACGGGAAGAATACCTACAAAGAAAGCTGAAGGAGTCGGATATTTCATTTGGGAAGATGGCACTCAGATTTGGGTACTAAACACTGTCGTCATCTTTTTGGAAGACATAGCCGTATGCTTTCAAAATGTGCTGCAGAAGGGGCTCTATTGATCTGTTGGGCATCGTTACCAAGCAATTCTCACGATCTCTTAATTCTCAAGTTAAAAAAAAGGTCTTCAGCAGCAAAACAAATGTTCACCTATATGAGGGTTGGGCTTCAAGCCGCAATCTGCCTGTGATTGCTGCTCAAAAAAAGGCCACAAATTATTTTTTTAACATAAGGAAATGCCTTCTCTTCCACCTTTCGCACACCAGTGGCTGAAACTGTGTTATTTTCAGACTTAAGAATGCAACAAATACAGATAAACAATTGAAACTCCAGGGATTTTCAACCTGATAGCTGAAAATTTTAGCAAGTACAGAAAAGACTATTATTTAGTGTCTCTGTACACTGCAAAAGTGAAGGGGAGCTCTGCTGTTTGCTGCGATAGGTACAGATCAGGCCATCCACTAAATATCACTAGCCCTGCTGCTGCATGCAGTATTAAGGGAGTGAAAGTTCGCAAACCATAAGAGAGAATAAAATTCTTGTCTACTTAGGTTAACTTCAGTAATTATTTCATTTCTGCTTTTCTTCTGAACTCCCTGACTGAGGACTCATATCACAAATGTTAAGAAAATAAGCATTTCCCCAGGAATTTCTAGAAATGGGAAGCGCTGTATTGTAAAATCCATTGTCATTAAACTAAAGCTCAATAACTGATAAATCCCACTATTATGCAAATTTGTGGTCCCAGTATTGGATGAAAATAGCTAGTACTTTGCTAGTCTGCTCCAAGCCTTGCCAGTTAAGTGAACGGCTATGACTTCTTGTTCCATGCACGGTATCTTCACAATTTCTACCCAGTGAACTTAAAGGGTGGACACTTGAAATGAAAATGTAAATGAATTGAAGTCAAGTTCCCAGCACCAGCTAGGCAGTAAAGGACAGCCGTAGTTCTGAGGACTACAAACCGATATCAATGACATTTCAAAAGTACCCTGAAATTGTTTACTGCCATTAAAGCACAAATGCCTTTGACTGGATGAGAAACTAGAGTATTAGATGTCTGCTCTCGTTCCAATGTCTCTTAAATGAACAGGTTTTAAATACATTGCTTTTTATATGCTGCACTTTTGTTTCCTTTTATGTAATGGATTATTCAGAGCACTTTCTTTGGGATAGAGTTTGTCAGTCAGATGGAAGTTATTTGATTTCACAAACACATTCACATAGCAAGACGTGTGCCTTTTATACTGAACATTAATGCAAATACATACCCTCTACCTAATTTAAGAAGATGACATTCTGTTAGAGCTCCCATGCTAATCTGCAGCTTTGTTCTGTCCCCTTTACACAAAATCAAAGTGAAGAAAAGGTATGAAAATGTTCAAAAGTCCCTGGCAATAGCAATAGGGGAACTCCTCTGACCATGCACAGCAGAAAGCAGCCATTAAATTGCCCTTTGAGTACTTCATGCAAGTTTAAACATGGAAACGGTAAGTGTCGGACCTGACAGACAGGTATCAAAGATTATACAGAGTTTTAGGGTGAGTCTGTATTACATGGGACAACCCCAGGGAGATGCCTGGAGTTCAAACATTCCCAGAGCTGTCTAAATTACGTGGCCTCCAGGGCAGACTGAAACGCACAAGTATTTACGCCCTATTTTAATGACCTGATCTCAGTTTCAGAGTCCTGTTGTTCTGCCTACCTGTGGACAGCAAGATGAAGCTCACTATGATTTTTTTTTCCCCATAGGGATTTTCTGGCCAGGAGGAGGAAAAAATCAAAGCTGCTGCAGTGTGTTATGTAACTTCTTTTTTTTCTTCAGATGAAAAAGTGTTGATCCTTTCCTTTTTCACAGGCTGGCTTCCCAGCTGCTGGCTTCCTCACTTTTATTACAAAGCTCTACCACTTTAATGGGATCCTTTCTCTGTGCTACATCATTCTCTCACTTTAGCTTGTGAAGTTTGTTCCAAGTGGGCTTCATTCATTTTAAACAAATTGACTGCTTTCAACTTTAACCAGACTGAAGTTGTGATTGTGTGTTGTTTACCCATAGCATGAAGGGAGAAAATTCTTTTTGCTTGGGAGAGATCAGAGGAGATAATTTAGCCTGAACTGCATCCACTCCCAGGACCAAGACTTCCTTAGGTAAGCTTGCTGACATGTGGAACATCACTTTCTTTACTCATCTGCATTTTTTCCTCTGTCATTTTAATATTACCCACCCCCCCAACTATCTGTCAAGATTATACACTACTATCCTGAGATGTGGTTTATTTGCTGCTGCAAATAGTTAAAGATCTGTAGCATCCTATATTATTTCTTCCTTCTTTGCAGGCACAAGGTGGTACATTTTCAAACAGTTTCACTGTTTTTCAGCTGAGAGATTTCCATCAACACAGCTGCTTTCTATACAGCTACAAACATTTGAAAACCTAAGGCTTATGCTTAGCAGACAGAGCCACTTGTAAGAGGTGCTTCATGGCCTATTAACAAAGCCGTCATATACGGCTTGCCTTTAATTAAATATTGAAAGGGATTTAGTCTTGGTGCAACATTTCAGACTAATATGGAAAAATCCTTTTAATCTGCATAACAGATCAACATGCCGCTATACTGCTCACCCCTATACTTCTGGCTGGCTGAAGCTGAGGCACACGAAATGAGAAGGTTGTTCAGCTTTTGGTGCCAGTTGAATCCCTACTGTCTTTACTAGGACTATAATTAAGGATGCCAGTTAATGTCAGCGATGGTTTATGTGAATGATGGTTTATGTACTATGGGATTTTAATTCCCACGAGGGGAATCACCAACCTGTTTCACAACAGTTTATCAATAGGTTTTTTTTCCTGGGTTTGAATCTACTTTTGAAAAATTAAGAGGTCTGTAAAAGGTTCCCAGTGCAGTATCAGCCTTACGCAATTCAATAAGTAAATAGTTTTCCAATTGAATGGTTCTCATCCTGAGAAGAATTTCATTACGTGCTGCCCGTTCCCTTGTGCACGGCAGGTACCCCTGAGGATTGCACGGCTCTCTGGAACACTTGCCTGTAAGTTAGTTGTCTTCATGTGCGATTGCCATAGCTGCTAAAGGGTCTCATGTGACTTAGATGGTCAATGCTGTAGTGCACAAGAAAGGCAGGCAACCCCTTTTTTTAAGCTGTAGCCTGTGTGTTAGAGATTCTTTCACTTTTAGGTCTGCCTTTTTTCATTAGCCATTTAAAAAGTACTTGTAACTAGTAAGCTCTAAACTTGTTTTTTTATTGCTTGGAAAAAAAAAAAGATAATGTCCTGACTGTCAATCTGAGTGCAGCATTGAAGACTTTTTTCAGTTTTTTAAGAACACATTTCAGGCTCAGGAGACATTCCACAGAATCAGCAAATTCTGACAAGTATGAATGATTCACGTACACTGTATTTTTCTATTGTGTGGTGCTCATTTCTTCTGATGCTCAATTTTACTGGCAAAATTGTCTTTGAAGAGTACAAACGAGCTACTACCTGGATGTACAACGTGCTTTGTATTGCAACTTTGCATGAATGGATCAGTCTACTTCTAACATGGATTTCTTCTAAATTTGGTTTTCTTCACTACATTCAATATTCAATCTCACTTAAATATTTTCCTTTCTGAACTGATACAGAATTTAATGAAAGAAAAACATTAACAAGCTTTCTTCTATCACTTAGAACATTTTATTCTCTTCATAACTCATCCATAGGAATGGCATTCTTTTCTCACCCCTAAGCTTATAAACATCAGCCATAGCAGTATTGCACAACATAAGCATAAGGAAAATGCAGCTCTAGAAACATTCAACTTTAAGAATAAACAATTTCAAGTAAGTTACTTATTGGAGTCTGGTCTGTAAAATCTGGTCCTGGCATTTTGCTCAGGAACCGTTTCAGGCCAGTGGTGCTTGATAGAGGTCCTGTTTGCTGATGTATTTCCAAGTGCTGTTATTACTAGACCGTGTAGTTCTACACCTGTCCTCCTCCAGCAAGGAAACTAGTCTTTTTAAAGGAGCAATCTCTAATGCCATGGTCAATGGATTCTATTTCTTCGTGCACTTACCGTGGAGTTTTGAGTTGTACCGAATGAATGGCTCCTACAGCACCAGGTCTTCTTTCAGGATCTAAGCACTGGCTGGAGGCAAATCCAGCTCTGCAGATGCTTTCTTTTGGCAGGGCTCATATTGACAGAAACAGCACTCTGATTGTCGGGAACGCTTCTTCCAGCACTCAGTTCTGAGTTGTTGGTTTGTGGAACCCTTTCCTGAGATATAAAAGATCCTTACTTTATTGCCAAATCCCTGAGCAATGGGTAGTCTTTATAACTGTTTCAAAACCCCTTCACATTTGTATTCTTTTGGCCTGCTCTGCATCTGGATGCATCTGCATCACCTTACGTTAAGGAAGAAAAAAAAAACAAGACAAAACTGAAATGAAACTAAAAAAACCCAAACAACACAACAAACAAAAAAACTTCAAAAACCCCAAGATGCTCCAAGAGGTAAAGAAAACGGAGCAAATTAATAAATGATAGTTAAGCATTACTTTGTACTGGGGAGTCACAGAAATGTTAGGCAAACAGGCACAACATGAGTATATCTAATAATTCTGCAAGGCATAATGGTAATGTTGGTCTATTCAGCAGCTATTACAGGGCAAGGAAGCTGAAAGAAACTCATAGGAAGCAAAATAAGTGGTAGCAAATTCTTTTCAAGAGAGTTTAAGAAACCTGCTTATACTGTAAAAACAAATTTTATTCAGTGATGCTGAATAGCACCTGTAAAGTAGAATACTTTTCAGCAAGAGAGGATGAATATTACAGCTTCGAGAATGTATTGATTACTGCAGTGACAAGAGAGGTTGTGCCAGCGAAACTGTGATATGTTCATTCTTCTGAATCTAAATAATGGGATCATGTGTTGTGCCTCTGCAAGAGGTATTTGAGCACATGTAAGATTCGCTAATGGGTCTTTATCAGCCTCAAACATTTATGGGATAGATAAACAGTTTCCCTATTCTGTACACGTAGAATTGAAGGGTAGGCTAGATTAAGAGACTTGCCCAAGGGCATAGAGGAAGACTGAATCCAACCATTGCTCTTGTCAACTGGCACACCATTTATCAGGTTGCTGATTAAGTGGAGGGTCCTACATTCTATTATTGGTGATGCTGGTCTGACAAGAAGGATGCATTAGTCCTGGTAGGGTGGCACACAAATGAACCATGTTAATTTAAGTACCATTAGAAACACAAGACAGAAGGAAGAAAATCAATGCTTTGTTTTATAGTAAAGAAAAAATCAATAAGGAAAGAAATGGTATTTTCTAGGATCTCAGAAAATGCGTTGGACACTGGGGAATAGTTAGAGGGAATTAAAACTATTTAATACAAGTTGCTGGTGTCCTTTTAGAGAACGATGGTCTAGAGCTATCATTCTGTACTAAAAACCTGAGTAAAATCCAAAAGTACAAGTTGTGAGAAGGAAATAATATCAAGTAGAGGCTGGTTGTTGGGTTTTTTTTAAATTTAACTGGCAGTCAGTTGCAGTGAATCTGTGAAAATTGCAGAAAAGATGCTAACAAAAAAAATTAAAAAATAAATATGTACAGCAAGTCATAGAATCATAGAATCATAGAATCATTAAGGTTGGAAGAGACCTCTAAGATCATCGAGTCCAACCGTCAACCCAACACCACCAGGCCCACTAAACCATGTCCCTAAGCGCCTCATCTACACGTCTTTTAAATACCTCCAGGCATGGTGACTCAACCACTTCCCTGGGCAGCCTCTTCCAAGGTTTAACCACTCTTTCAGTAAAGAAATTTTTCCTCACGTCCAATCTAAACCTCCCCTGGCGCAACTTGAGGCCATTTCCTCTCATCCTATCGCTAGTTACTTGGGAGAAGAGACCGACACCCACCTCGCTACAACCTCCTTTCAGGTAGGTAAATGTAAATGAGAGGCTACATTTAATCCCAAAAAACACAAGGTAGGTTTACACAAGAAAACTGCCAGAGATCCATTTCTAGTCTTGTTTTTCTGTCTGTTACAGTAGCCTATAGCAGATGGCTAGGGAAAAAATGTAAAAACAGGCCAAAAACTGAATAAAGTTTTCATGGTGTTGACTCTTGCTCTTGGCAGTCTGCAGTTGAGAGACATCCTGAACCAGAGGTTGCATCTGGACCATCCTATTTAATAGTCTTTGACATTACTTTCATAATTTTTTAACTGTTCTTTAAAGACAATATTCTGTCAAAACAAATCCCACCATTTAAGTATGTATTATATTAAAAATCACTTGTTTTGGTTTGCTTTAAACTTGTTTACTTATCATTGGGTACCCCTACTTCCTATAGCATGACAAATGCTGAAAAATTGTTCCCTTAACTCCCTCCTCATATCGTTTCATAGTTATCCAACAGACTTCTGTTTCCCCTTGCTCCCTGTGCCCAAAAGTCCTTTCTTTGTTAAACAGTTGTGGTCTTTGATATTTATTTTCTCTGAAATATAAATCATTCGATACCTCTAAATATAATTTTGCTCTTCTGTTTATCTTCATAGGTACCTTTGGTACCATACGTAACATTTGGGATATGAATTTATGCAGTGTCGTAATGATGGTCTCCTATTTGTTTTCTGTTTCTTCCTAGTAGTTCCTAATATTTCTTTTTTTCTTTTTGACTGCCAGGGACTTTTGTACAGTAGATTTCAAATACCTACCAACAGTGCCTCAGGAGTCTTTCCTAAGTAATAATACACCTGATGTTGAGTCCATCAGCTGTTTGCCCTTTGTTTCAATGTTGACTGTCACATGATATGAAACTTTGTCACTCCTTTTTTCACCCCTTCTCCAGATCTTTCTTATTATGGTGGAAGAAAAAAGAGCTGGCCCCAGGGAATGCTGCCACTCCTGTCTGTCCATGTTGTTTCCTGCCTTTTAGCTGGTTTTCTGTACACGAGCAGATTTTGCTGTTTGCCCTTTGTTTCAATGTTGACTGTCACATGATATGAAACTTTGTCACTCCTTTTTTCACCCCTTCTCCAGATCTTTCTTATTATGGTGGAAGAAAAAAGAGCTGGCCCCAGGGAATGTTACCACTCCTGTCTGTCCATGTTTCCTGCCTTTTAGCTGGTTTTCTGCAGATTTTTCTCCTGTACCACACTAGTTTAATTTTTTAGCACCTTTTGGCGAAGGACTTTGTCTAAATTTTCATGGAAAACTGCAGTTTAGTTCACTTCACTGGTTGGATCATTCTTTGCCATATTTCCATGGACTTTTTTTTGGAGAATTTTAAGAAATTTGTGAGGCATGATTTATTCCTCATTATAACACATTTGCCATCTCTCTATACATTCATGTATGTATTATGGCCTCAGATAATTTGCACGTTAGACGAATCAAAATTGCTGATCCATAAGTACTTTTGGATGCCTTTTAAAAAATATGTAACTGGCATTATAAAAATATCTTCTATTTCTCTGACAGCAAGGCCAATATAAGTGGTATACTGCACACAGTACTTAACTGTTACCAATTTCATATTTAAGTTCCTTCAGAATTCCTGGAATTCCATTAGAAATCTTAGAACTCTGTTCTGATGGGTTATTAAGAATTTTATTTATTTGTTGTAAAGGCTCTTTTTCTGATACTTGTGTTTTGGCCATAGTTTCATAAACTAGCATCCTGTAAAGAAGACTCTGGCACAGAAATCTACCTAAGGTTGTCTGTTTCATGGCAATAAAATACGATTACTTTGATTTTTTCCCCTATGGTCTTATGCCCCCTGACTACTCCTACTGTATCTCATTTTCTATTTGGCATTTTACTAGTTTTCTCATTTCTAATGTTTTGGAAAAAGTTCTTAACAGATTTGAATTGTTTTCCAAGTGTTCCTCAAAAATCCTTTTTTTGGTCTGTCATGTTCTGGGTTTACATTAACTTGCCATTTTTGTATTTTTATATTTTATAACATCTCTGTGTATGTATATAATATAAATATATTGTGTTAATATATCCCTATAATACATTCTGTGTTGCATACAATATATTTTGTATTTTATTGAAGTTCTACATTTATACCACCAGTTTCATACTTCCTTTGTTGGAACACAATTTCAAACTGAAGTAGTCTACTAACTCTGTTAATCTCCTCTACTTTGCTGTTAAAACTTTTTCTTGTTGTTCTAGTAATTTCTTCTTGATAGGCAATCCTGGTTCAGTCTGGGCCACCAACACGGTGTCTCTAATCAGTATTCCTGATATCTGAAAGCATTTTACCCTTCCCAATGCTTCTTTCAGTCCTTTTTCATGGCTTTTTATGTAATTCCCTTTTTTGAACCTAAATGTTATGTAGTGGACATTTTGGCTTTTTAACTACTGTGACAGAGTGGATCATTGTCAGATACACATTTACCAGGTTCTGTGTTGCTTGGGATTAAATTGTCCTTTTGTAAATTCTTATTGTTCCAAGAAATAGCCTAACATAATATGCAAATCCATTATAATGTCTAAAAATTTAGTCCCTGCATCACTTCTTCTTGTGAAATGTATCCAAATGCTTGCCACTGGGGATAAGTGAGTTCTTCTATTATTGAATTTTCTATACTTACAGTATATGTAATAGTTTTCAGCATTATGCAGTCTTTACCACCATCCTGGTTGGGTGGTCAATTATACTTTTGTAACACATTTAATATATACTGATTGTATTTAGGGATGGAATTTTAATACGTAATGATTCTGTATGGTCAAAGTCTCCCAATTCTTTCATGTTTTTTCTGTACTCTTTTGCTCCATTCCACCTTGTTCTTCTTTTCTTTCCTATATTTAGGAAAAACAGTCCTAAAAGGCATATCATTCTTCTTCGTGGCAATCTATCATAATCTGTCTCCAAATTTAGATAGGCCAAAGTTGGTCATAAGCACTAAACTAATTTTCAAAAATGGTTACAAAAATTGCAATAATAGTCATTACTATGTGGCCCAACACTAAGCATTTCTGAGACAATCCCAAAATCATAAAACATGTGAAATATGACAAGACAATACCTTGCAGAAAATCGGAGGTGAAGTACTGCATTGTGCCAGAAGGAACTAGGCACTGTTGGGAAAGAAGTTCAGAACATGCAGAAAAATTCCTGAAATAGCACTTCACTGGCCTCCTAGAGGAGACGGAGGATACACGACTCCTTGCTAGTGCAGTAAAGGACACAAAAACAGCTGTTGTGTGCTAGATTAAAACTCCAAAGTCGGGTATCTTCCCTCTGAAAGGGGACAGTAGTAAATGACAAGGGGAGAGAAGAGCTAGCACACTGTATGGTTGTATATCTGTATCTAAGTGGTTTTGTTTCCTGAACTCATTTCCATCCACAAGATCTTTTGGCAATCAATTTCACAGTTCAGTATGGAAGGTATGGTCAAAATATGTCTTCATTTGCTTTCTTCTAATTCTGATATTATGAAAAAGAATGAATCATCATTCTCTATTCAGCTGCTTCACGTCACTCCTGACTATCATGTTTTCATAGAGTCATCTCTCTTATAGGTTGAGGAGTCTTGGTATATGCATTCTTTCCTTGTTGGTTGAGTTCTTTGTGCTTGTCACATTTTTCTGTTCCTTTCCTCAGCCAACTGTATTCATTAGGAGATGATGGGAATCAAAACTGCATGTATGGCAGTTCTCCATACTTTTCAAAATAATGCCTAACATCCTAGTACCTTTTTGATTAGCATCAAGCTGATATTTTCTTAGAGCTATCTATTACAACTCCAAAATCTCTTTCCTGATTGGTACTAGCTACTTTACAGTTCATCATTATGGACTAGCTGGAATTCTTTTTTTTTCCCTCATGCTTTACTGATGCAGAATTTCATCTGCCATTTTACTGATGATTTTTTCAGTATAAGACATCCTCTGCAATGGCTCTCAGTCAGCTTCTGTTTTTACCCATCAGACTACTTTTTTCCTATCCAATCCCTTTTCTAGATCATTTATGAATACAGTAGATTGAACAAGCCCCAGCACAGATGCCTATTTCCTTCCATTGTGAAAACTAATGCTTTATTCCTGCCTTTTTTTCCTATGCTTTAGTCCATTCTTAGTTCATAGGAATGCCTTCCCTTTTACCCATCTTAGTGAAAGTCTTTTGGGAAAGACTTTTAAAAGCTTTCTCCCCTCCAGATTAATGTTATCAGCTGGATCACGTTCATCTACACCCTTCTCGGTTTCCTCAAAGAATGCCAACAGATTTGTGAGGCATAAATATCCTGCTTGACTCTCCCATAGTATATTATTTTGCTTATATGCCTACTATTTTTATTCTTCAGTATTGTTTTAGCCAGTACATAAGTCAGATTTTCTTCTACAGATTTTCACATTATGTCAGGTTTTTCTGGTAAGTGCTATCTCTGGAACCCCATGAAACCCTTAAAGAAGTTCACATTATATTCTTCTGATACCAAGGCTGATGTGAGAAATTGCACGTTGCTGTTATAGTTCAGTATTAGGCTAGAACTCCTGGCTGAATACTGAGAAACGGTTGCTGTACTTTATATCAACTTTGTTCTGAAACCTTCAGTTTGAGATACAACCTTTGATGCCCCCCTGTAAAGATTCTCCCACAGTGAACAGATAGGAAAAATTCATTCAGCTTCTCTGTTATGGCCTTGTTTCCTCCATGAGCTCCTGATGTAGTTTGTTTCAAAGAGGTGGCTAGGTTTCTATTTCCTTTGCAAAACTAAAATATTTTGTTCTCCAGTGAGAGGAATCAAGGAATAGAATATGCTGGGTCATCCTGTTATGGTCAGTACCAAGAACATACATGCACTGACACATGCATGCACTCTTGGGTGGTACCTGCATTTTGGATACTGTGGAGGAGAACGGTATGTGGCATAAAAGGGGGAAGATGGGAAGATTCATTCTATTCTTACTTTACATGCATACAGGAGTAAATCTGTTGAAGCAGCTGAAGAAAACCAATATTGTAACTAAGCCCAGATGCTCAAAGAAGAACAGTGGAGGAGAAAAGGTCTAGTAGATCTACCTTGAGCTAGAAGTGAAAGCAAGAAACAGAAGCGATTCTTTTCTCCCACAAACGAAAGCCTTACAATAGATTTCTGCACTCTGCTGGAAGGAGACTTTTTAATGAGAAGTTTCTGTCAAACAGCCCTGATTGATTGAGTCAGACTGAATGCAGCCATGGAAGTGCAGCTGCTTCACTGGGATTTTCATCAGGAGGTATTTGGGTGGCAGTAGAATAACTGTTACTCGGGCGTTGGGGCAATTGCATAGGATGCAGGAAATCTTCATGTTTATGCTTTACCGCCCTTACAAGTTGCTAGTGAGTCAGTCCCATTGGGTGATCTTTGATGCATGTATTTCTTTCTCTCTATAATGTAAATAATCCTTGATTTGGGGAGAGAAGTTGAGATCTATAAATCATAGATGTGGGGCTGGACAATATGAAGATGCAGCACTGAGAGTGTTAGTGAAATAACTGTGGCTTTTGACAATGAAAATTAGGTATTCTGGGATGTCATTCGTCCCTTCACCA
The DNA here is from genome assembly GCF_000699105.1 of Pygoscelis adeliae. Taxonomy (NCBI): domain Eukaryota; kingdom Metazoa; phylum Chordata; class Aves; order Sphenisciformes; family Spheniscidae; genus Pygoscelis; species Pygoscelis adeliae. Next base: position 6,383,358 of record NW_008825409.1, on the reverse strand, counting down.
CCAAAGACAATTTAATATGAATTATTTAATTTTATCACAATCCAACTTTCTACTTCTTAAAAAGAATGGGAAGTCACTTAACTTATTATACATCAGTGATCCAGAAACACGGCAGAAGTCTCTCAGATGTATTCTCCCTCCTGAACACATCCTTTCATATTCTACCTTTCATGGTGTGATGATCTCAAACAAAATGGTAAAAAGACAGTAAACCAGAAGAATGGGCTAGTTCAGTAAACTTTCTAACCATACTTTTCTATGAATTTACATACCTGTCAAAAATCAAAGGCTTTTGCAAACACAGTGTGATGATGCTGAAGTTCCAGCCCAACCCTCCCCGCGAAACCTGCCCCCTGGCTCTCTGCCGCCTTCTCGCCTCCCTGCCTTTCTCCCAGGCAGGCTGCTTGCTGCATTGCCAGAGCAATTCTACAGGCAGAGTTGAGATACCTTTTATTTTTCATTCCAGTGAGATTGTATTGTGTGGGAGAGGGAAAAGATCAGAGGAAGGAAGAGGATTCTTTGTTTTAGTTTTTGTGGGGTTTGTGAGGTTTGGTTTTGTTTTAATGTTTAAAGTATGCAATTCTGGGATGACATTTTCAGGTCTATTTTCCAAATTCTTCTTAGATTACTAGATCTAAAATAATTCATTATTTCTTTATGCTAGTTCTATTCTGAGTATGAAAAATCCAAGTCGTGATGCCCCAACAAGTTGCACAAAGCGCTCCAGCTTTGCCTGTATTACTACTTCCTTCTCTCCCTGATGCAGCATCAATGCAGCTGACAAAATATTGCATATATCTGTGCTGAGAGATTTGACCTGAGGCTTGTCATCAAGCTCCTACAGCCTTGATATAATTGACTGTTTGGCTCTGACAGCCCTTTTCAGCAATTGTATCAATTAACCCTGGGGACTGAGGGCTCCTCACACCAGTACAACACTAAATTTCTCTCCTCCTGACAAGAACTTAATAGATCATCTAAAGAAGGTTTCTTCCTGAATCACCTACTGAAACCTCTGTTTAAGATGAAGACCCATTTGTCATAACTCAACAACCAAATAATAAAACATTTCTAATAATTCAAGAGCCCCTTGATTGTTCAGCTGTCAACTGGCAAGTAAAAAGAGTAACATATCTATCCACACAGCTTCTTTTATTCTGTAGTGTGTTTGGCAACCTTGAGTTGCTAAGAATAAGGGCAAAATGTTATTCCTTAATTTGAACCCAACTTCCTGGCAAATTAATCTCTGTCAGGTACACATCAAAACAGAGTAGCTTTTTCTTATGTAATCTGAGCACTGCAGCACAAAAGAGCACAGAAATTAAACTACAGTTGTGATCTGTGCAATGCAGACTCTAAAAAGCAACATGTAACACCAAACCTGGAAACTAAACCTATGAACTAAGGCAGCAAAGGAAGCTGTGAACATATTCTCATTAAATATTGCTTCTATCAAAAACCTGAGTCAACCTATCAAAGAAATCCCATTAGTACCAAAGCAAGAGCCTAGATACAGACCTGGTGAACTACTACTGGATTTTTGCCTTTGCTGCAGGGATTTTTCTTCCATCTACAGTTCACCATGGATTTGTTTAACAGCAGGAACTGTTTGTTTAAAACCTCAGGTGTGCTTGGCACTTTTTTTTTTCAAAAAGCAGTTATAACCTCTATTTTTCTAAAGAAAAATTAATCCCAACTGAGAAAAAAAGCATTGGAGAAGGAGGGAGGGTTTTTTTTCCCTTTATCTCATTCAATTCTGTTTAATTGAAAAAGTAGAAAAGTTCTGAGAGCCTGTTCTTACATGTTTACACCTTACTTAAGGCTTCACTAGAAAAAAAATGTGTTTGAAAATAAACTCCAGGCAAAAACCTTTGAGAAGGAGAGTTGGGAGTCTGTGCCATAATCAACCATCTCACTTCTGTGAAAAGCACAAAAGTGTTTTTTCACTAGGCTTTTAGCCAAAGACAGCTAGCTCATATTAATAACGTATTCGTACTCTGGGAGAAATCCAGCCCAGGGGTCTGAGCTATAGAGGCACCGGTCACCTGCAGCTCTGATCAACTTCAACAGGAAGTAGATGTCTCTGTAGATCGGAATTTACTGGAACAGAAATTCAGCCTCAGGATAAAATGAGACTTTTTAAAGAAATTTAATTTACAGAGAGAAATGCAACTGCTTAGGGTGATTGCAAGCTGCTACGTAAGGATCTCTCCAAAGACCCCAGCCAGTGTTTGATGGAGTAGTGGCAAGGGCATCTACTATTGTGGCTACAACTCCTATTAATTGTTAGTCTCCTTAACAAAAAAAACCCCAAACCCACAATTGGAAGTAATTGATTTCCAACAGATACAGGAGGAAAATGAAACTCCAGCAGAGTATCAGGCATAAAAGAGTGAATGGCATGATAGCTTTAGTGCTAGGGAATAACTTAGGTTCCCAGTTCTTTGAATGATCTTTGTAGAAGATCATTCTACTAGATGTAGAACTTACTGGTGTAAAACAAAAACTAATTTATTGAATAAAAGTTCTAGAATTCATCCCAATAGTCCATGAAAATCGTAAATGTGCAAATAAACACCTGTTCTTGAATCTGTCAGGAAAAAGAAATTTAAGTGGAGCCTTGTAATAAAAGGAAGGCAAAAGATGACATGAGGGAAAAAGAATTGTAATTGCCTAAGCTTCAGAAATCAAACAGCTAGTGAAACAAAGCTCGTTTCAATGTCAACACCTAGATTGCTTTCTCAGCTGATAGCTGTTTTGGAGAAAATAGTGATGGGGGCTGAACTAGTAAGGCCAAGGAAACCAAGTAAAAGAACCGGGCAGTGGTTTTAGGGCATGCTAAGGGCTAAATTTTCAGAAGTCCTGGACATTCATTTGTTTCCACTGTGATACTAATTGCCACATTTTTCAGAGCAGTTCAGTGCCCAGTAGGCTGAGGTCCTTGGACAAACTGGCTCCTTGTTATTGTCGTTACTTGTTCAGCTAGCTAGGACTGTGGAAAGTCTTCCTGAGTCTTGAAGGTACCAGATGCATTGATCTTCCATTTCCTCTTCTCTACTGCTGCTGCTGTTCTTAGGGCAGAAGCTGAGGTACAGCTCTCTATGAAATTACCACACTGATTCAGCAGCCTGAATCTGCTTTAGGAGTCAGTAATCCTGTTAGAGCTGCATAAATTTAATAATGGGGGAAGGAAGGATGTATTCTGAAAACCTTTGAAGGCAAGAGTAACACTCTGTGAGGATTACCAAGTTAGGGCTGGTTGGTTCAGGCAAACCAATTTATGGCTGATTCGGTTTAATATCTTTATATGTCTCCAACAATCATTTTACCCCTAGAGCAAGATGCAACTTTTTGCTTTTTTTAGCCAGAGTTTTTGGCAGTTCTTGGTCTATGACCTCTGTTCTAAAAACAAGTTGAACAGGCTTTGCAGAAGTAGGGACTGACATCTTAGAGTACAAAGCCCTGTTCACAAGAAAATTTATTTGGGTCATGTTTATGGAATACTTTCTGACTAGGGCTAGATTTCACAGAACTATTAGAAGAAAACATGTCTTGCATCCAATCTGTTTCTAAGCTCTGAGCAGAGCTGTAGACCAGTGTTAAATGAGGTTTGCTTACGTTTTCCTGCTGGAGTGGTTCTGCCTTGACAGTGGTGATGACTGAGTCCTGGTCTCTTCTCCAACAAAATGTTTCATATGTATAAAGCAGAACAGTATTAAGTGAGAAATTATTCGCCAGTAGCCTGATGGTTAGGGAAGGTAGGACTATGCGGTTAAATGTCCTCAGGCAGGGGAGGGAGGAAACATGTAGCTCTGCATGGTGTTTGGTCCCTGATTTACTGGTCACTAATGTCACAGGGGAGTTTTTGTGAGCATCTAAGCTGCCACTTTCTTCACTGATCTTGCAAGCACCTAATCTGAAAAGTCAATTATTTGCCAGGCCCTGTCTGTAATAACTGTCATGCAGTACTGTGGGTAGCCAGGGACATTGCGTTGTTCCCTGTTATCTTCTTCCAACAAATAAAAGTAAACTCAACCGGCATGACCAGCTTGCATTCATTATCACAATTACAGAACACCTCTATTTCTTTCACGTTAGACCTTGTACCATGGTGCTTGAGCACCCTGCTTGCTACAGCGGTCCTGAGGACGTCAGTATGTCAAGGCCTGGTGGTAAAAACCGAACAAGACACCAAGTTTTTTGCACAAATGAGCACCTAAATTTTTGTACACATAGAAGGGACGTAGTGTATCAGCTATTCAGCTATGCACTCGATATCTTACTAGGGAATAAAGTCAACATGGACTAGTAAATGGTGCACTGAAAAAGGAAGATGAGAGAGAACCAGGAACTTTACATTAATTTCTCAGCTCAGTTACTGACTGACTGACAGTATAACTTCAGGCCACTCGTTTCTGCTCTCCTTTCCCTTCTTTCCTGGTCACTGGAGGACGTACAGTTCTAGGGATACCAGCCAATTCATTAAGTGTTTGTGCAGTGCCTACATATGGGGGACCCAGCTGCATCTGGGGTGTCTAGGTCCTGTGTGCAAACACAGAAAAATAATTCTTCTGTTTGTCTGTTTCCCAACTCAAGTTCTAGCCCAAAGATTGTTTACTCTGACTTTTTTTGCTCTGCGCTGACAGCTCATAGCCTAAACCATGATTTCTGAGCCATATCACTTTTTTCATTAGAGAGAAAACTGTATCACCAGCCTCTGTGATTGCAGAAGGTCCTGAATGTAGTAACCTCCAGTAATTAGATCTAAAGACAGAACACTTGGGAATCTGCAATTCATGAAACTTTCAATATGTTACAAATCATAATTTGCCCAGTTTTTAAAACGATTACATTGTCAAATGTATATGAATTAATTTAAAGGCCTCACTGGGCCTTTAATTTAAAAAGAGCAACAAAATAATCCATTGCTTACCTGGTACCATATCAGAGGCACTTGTTAAGGGACACAGGGACTTCTACAGTAATGTAAGGAAGGGTAATGACAGGAAAGCAAAAGGATTTGAACACCAGAATTAGCAGAATTTTCTTATAGGTTGGTGTCTTTAAATCAGTTAACTCCAGCATCCGAGGTGGTGTAAGCTCTACGTGTCTAGCGTAGCCTGGGCATTCATATGGGTACTGCCTCATGTGGAGTCGCTGGTGTGTAACACGGCATGAGGTCACAGCACATCTTCAGTGACAACTAGCATAAGGTTGCTCTTCTCTACCAATCCACCTCTTTTTGTGAAGCTTTAAGAATTCAATTCCTTCATCAAGTTTGGCAGAACTTAGCCATTAGGTTCAAAAAGTAAGGAGGGCAGCGGGATATGAAGTGCCATTGCAAAAGCTTCAATTTTTACAAACTGGATAGTAACAATGAGAGAAAAGGAGGGCAAAGAATAGGAGAAGTTTGAAGATGTGTTCTGGAAAGCATATCACTGAAGGCTTCGTATCTAGGGGTTTATGCTCAGTAAGTTTTAGAGAATATCCCCTAAGAGGCACGATGGTTCTCCAAGTCTGCAAACAGTTATTATATATTACAGGATCAGTTGTGTGGCGGCTATACTCTAATTCTATAAACCATGGGAAGAACGCAGGCTTTTGCACACATACTGTGAATTCCTTAACTTTCAAATTCTTGACTTGGCAAACTTCATTTCAACATGCATTTCATCAGCTTCTCCAACAAAAATGAAAAAATGAAAAAAAAAAAGGTTCAGTCGTGATGTAAAGCATTTTACATGTTTGATGATGCAAAAACTGTAGAAGACATTTTTAAAATTATTTTTTAAGGGCTTGTCTTTGTGGCAGATGAGTTTATAATTACCAACCATACAATAAACGTTTTTACTCTACATTAATAATATTAACGGAGTATTTGAATAAGAACAATGAGTTTTAAAACATTTTTATTTCATATACATATATCGTTCAGAAAACAACCTGTGTCATTTTTCAAATACTTTAAAGAAAAACAAATACTAAACAGCCCAATTCCTGTTATGGAAGTTTTAAAGAAGGTTAGAGGATAGAAGTAAATATTGGTGTGAGTTACAGTGCTAAATCAGTTTTGACAATAATTAACAGCTTTTATTTTTCCCTATCTTCCTGTAAGGTACATAAGAATTTTTTTCTTCAGTTCCATTTATTCATTAAGTTTAGTTCAATGTTTCATACAATAAAAGTCAAGAAATCCTGTGAGAACTTAAAAGAGAGCAAAGCTGGGGGTTTGTTGGGGGTGTGTGTGTTTTTCCTCCAGTAATATTAAAGAGCAGTGAAAGAATGAGATCTATTAACTTAAAACGTGGAACAATACAGGAACAGATTATTTTTTTTCATAAACCTTGCGATAGTTGGTATTTCCTTTATTGAAGAAATTTACTGTAAACACAAATGTATCTAGAGAAACTTAAATATCATAAATAAAACAAGAATATAATTATAAATAATAAAGGGAAAAGTAATACTGATCTGTACTTTCAACAGAATTTCAGATTCTATCTGAAGAGAGCTAAACACAAGCTTAAGAAATACTTTGTTCAGTTTTCCAACACAATGGCTATGTGAAAACGGAAAATGTTGGTAGTGCATCCTTTGGCTTTGCAAAAGGGAAGAACAAGGTATAGTATTAAGACTTGTTTATATGAAAGATTGTGTATTTAAATGTTTCATGTTATTTTGTGCATGTCCATGTGTATGTACATGCAAAAACCTTTTGTTACCTCTTTTCGAGCCAAAAGGTGTAAATATCAAATAACACTGTGAGCCACGATTAACATCCAATTTCCCCAAGCTACTGAAATTCTGGTGAAAATAGGTGTATCAAAATCCATTTATAATCACTCTCGTGTCCTGTAATTACAAGCACAAAATACTGCACTTTGAATAGGCAATTATTTTTTCCTCAGAATGAGCCCATACACATGGGTCCTGAATTGAATCCTGCTCGCTCTCCAAAGGTTTCACTATGCAATTTTTAATATTATTTAACTATTGTGGTTAAGATTGTAATAACACTTCTGAAGTTTATATGGGCAAAACCTCCATTAGAGATGCAACAGGCATGTAAGAATAGAAAAGTGATTTAAAGTGGTAGAGCTCATAGACATCCCATACACAAAAAGGCAGAATGTATTTCCCTCTCTCTTTCATGGACCTAGAAGGGAACTGTTACTGAGGTGGAATACGTGCACTAGAGTCTCCTCAGAGCTTACAGGGCAGGGAAATTGATCTCGTCATGGAAAGAGAGCTTTTCTGAGTTGTTTTAAACAAAACCAGTCATCTTTCCCACATTTTGGAACAAGCCTTGTTATGAATACTTTTAATTAGGATATTTTAAATAAAAATAAAAATTAAGTATTTTATTTCCATTTGTCGTGGTTTAACCCCAGCCAGCAGCTAAGCACCACACAGCCGCTCGCTCACTCCCCCCCCCCCCCCCGGGGGGGGGGGGGGGGGGGGCGAGCGGCTGCGTGGTGCTCAGTTGCTGACTGAGGTTAAACCACGACACACAGCAACTCTG
>NW_008825409.1:6371448-6375501 GCF_000699105.1 Pygoscelis adeliae | reverse complement strand
CTGTGTAAGCACTGCTCAGCAGTAACCAAAACATCCCTGTGTTACTGTTTCCAGCACAAATCCAAAACACAGCCCCATACTAGCTACTGTGAAGAAAATTAACTCTACCCCAGCCAAAACCAGCACACCATTATACTAACATTTTGCTGAGTAATGAGAGAAATCATAAGCTAAAGGGGGAGTTCTTAGAACATCAACCAGTAGCAGAAAAATCTCCTTTAAAAGATGTTTCATAAACTTACGACTTCTAAAGTTTAAATCTCCCACTGCTCTACAGAGATTTTTTTTCTTTTAATTACAAGTAATAAGCAAAATTTAAAATAAAAAATCATTATTTATTTCCCAGCATGCAAATTGTTATTTACAGAAGTGTAAAAGGAGTCCTTGTACGCAAGATCCTAAACTCTAAATAACAGAGAGGTTTTTTAACTTTTATTTTCACGCATGCAAAGCAGAAAAAATAATGTTGTGACATATCATTATCTGTGAAAAACTGGATAATTTAAAAACAATTAATGAAGATGCGATTGTAACTACAGTATAATACTTCTTCAGTAACTACTATCAGTCAAGTAGAGACATCAGACCAGTGAAAAAAGAAAGACCTGGAGCAGTACGTGTTCAGTATCCTTTGACAAGTGGCATAAAGAAAATCAAAGAAGTAAAAATGAAAAGATGAAAACTAACCTAGTTTTAAAATAGTTATGGAGCTTGCTTTTTTTTTTTTTTTTTTTAAGAAGAGTTATTTAAAATACTTATTTATAATCGAGCCTTTCAAATCCAGATGATTTGTTAAAGTAATATGTACCTTGGCTTTGTCTCTTTCTTTCCGTCTTCAGAGTGACTGCTATTTGAAGGCCTTATTTTATATGGCTGGACTAACACTATTGCACAAATTGCTACCTTTCGAAGGCTGTGATGTGAACCTGCCTGAACAACTGCCACTTTAGCACCACAATAAAAAATACCTTTCATATAACAACTCTCTTCCTTTCAGGAGGAATAATGAAATGAAGCAAAATAAAAAGGCATGACCATCCGTTTTCCCAGAGGAGTCACGCTTTGGGGACGTTTTCTCCCCTCTCAACTTCCAGAGTTTCAGAGCTGCTGAGACGGGCACACGTGGCGCACACCTCCTGCTGCACTGTTCCCCCCGAGCATGCCCTGTCCTCTCCGAGGGCTCAGCAAACACCCCGTCACCAAAGACAATCTCGCTATCGTGTGGGGTTTTCTAAACACGCCCCCTGCTCCCCAGTTGCACTGGGGCTCCTCTTCTGCCCCCCTGCCCTGCCCTGCCCTGCCCAGCTCCGCAGGGCTCTCGTGGAGCTTCCTCCTCTTTTCTCTCCCTGTCTTCTCACTGAAGACAGGGGACCCTAGGGGACACCTCTTTTATTAAAAAAGAAAAGATGGGGCACGCTCCCTGCATGAGATCATGTGAAGATGCATGTGTTTTAGGTGACCCCCTGGTGTGTGGGGGCTGCATGCCTACGCTGGGGTGAGTATGTGCATACCCCGGGCCTCACTTTATCCATATATTAGGCTAAAAGTGGGTGTCTTCAGTGCTCTTTGATGTCCAGATGAAGTGTCTGCATAGCTGTGAGGTTTTGTTTTTGTATTGTTATTAACCAGGCAGAAAACCAATTCTAACTTCATTAAAGATACATCCAACATTTGGGTTCTTGTCATTCACACCAAGGTCACTCTTCAAAAATATTTTTCAAAATTTCAGTCCCCCTAATCTCATGAGTAGATGTTTAATTAAGTTTTTCTGACTAATAGCCAGCTATCTGCAGCATGGATGTCCACTCTCACTGTCTTGAGCCTTGTCTAGTGGAGATGGTCATCACACCAGTTTAACTGAAGTCATTCTTCACCAGCACCATTTTTATTTCAGCTACCGAGTTCCTTTTTGTTTTCCATTCAACTGCTTCCTAGTAAAATAAGCTAAAACCAGCGTAGACCATTTTGTGCACATGACAGCTTTGATTTAGCTAATGCAAAGTTCTCATCACGCAGACAAGACCCAGCAGAAGGGAAAGCATCTTGAACGGGATGCAGAATTTGGTTCTCATCCAGAGACACAGTTGTCCTTGCTACTATTGCCTAGGGGGAGAGCAGAGTGGGGAAACTTGGACCTGTGTTTTTATGCCGTGTCTACCCTGTGAATAAACAGAAGGACTTCAGTCTCCAGGGCCTTATATGTTATACCAGAAGTATAAAACTCACATTGAAGACATTATTAAAAGTGGCCTTCAGCTAACAGATTTTCATGTTTCTCTCTTCTTCTAGTTCAGAATCCACACTGAAGAAAACATCAAACGTTTCTTACATATCTGCTGTTTTGGACTATAATATATTGCAATTTGATACTATGACACTAATGAAGCGGTCAGCTGTCAGTTCTGAATAAACAGAGGCTGAAGTCCAATAAGAAATCTTTTAGAAAAAGAAACGAGGGTATTTAGCTCTTACTTTGCCAAGAAGGCTAGGATGAGCAGCAGTTTGTTGCTATGAAAGTGCTCTGAGGCTTTGCCCTTCCTGTTAGGCAGCGGTATCTTGAACTTTTAGCCCCGGCTGATCTGTGTGCCATGTAGCTAGGTTTGGGAGAGGCAGAGCTCCTACAAGGAGAGTCCTGGATGCTGAAGATCTCAGGTTTGGTACCAAAGTTTCACCTGTGAACATGTGAAAATGTCAGAACCATAAATTGGCTTCTCTCTCCTCTTTATCACAGACGTAGCATTGCCTTCCCAAGTCCCCTACTTCCTTCTGTCCTGCTCTAGCCACCACTAGCTGCTGCTTGACAGCAAAGCTCACAGGCTTGTGAACACAAAGTAAGGACGGTCGTTCACGTTGTTCTTCTAGAATTAGTGACATGGTGTACTGGTTGCTCACCCCATGGCAGGGTTTAAGCTATATAAGGCATAAAATTACTGCTTTTAGAAAAGGCAAAGATTCAATTCTTTATTCAGAGGTAATGAGATGATAATGTGAAGGCAAATACTTCTTAATGATTATTAGTCAGGTCATGAGAAAGGTCTAGCTTAACTCCGTAAGACTTTGCCGAGAAACCCCATAGCAATCTGGGATTTCATTTTACTAGTGCAACCCATGGAAACATTTGGCTTCTTTGCATCCTTCAAAAGTTTAGTCTTGTATTTTAAAGTTTCAGAAGATTAAACCATTATTTAGCTGGTGAATATCTGACAGAGATATGAGATGGTGTCAATAGAAATAATTTTGTAAATGAGACGGGACTCATAGATGTTTATAGCAAGAACCCAGCAGCCAAAAGAGTTTAGCACCTGCATCCTCCTGCGGAGGAGTCTAAGTGTCTGGGTTTTCACAAATAACAGGCGCTCATGAAGGTACTTAACAGTGAAACATTAGTATTCAGCAGATTTCCGTTGCTTTCCTGAGTACTGATATTGCAGTGCTACCATTTTAATGAAAAAAAACCACGAAAATTTTACCTAGTCTAAAAATTTCAGTTATAGTGCCAAGTATTTGGGAAATCCAGCTCTAACCATGAGTAGGGGACAGCAGGCTGCTAAAGAGCTACTGCGGCAGAAGGGTTAGTGCAGCTGGGACTGCCCTGGAACATCTGTAAAGCAAAACTCACGGAAGATTATACTGGTATGTCATCTCATGCAGCTTAAAAATAAATAAATACATAAATAAATAACCTTTTGGGTTCCAAGCCCTTGCTCAGTTCTGGAACAAAAGCACCTCTAGCTTTTCTTTTGCGTTTCTGTCCCAACAGTCTGACTATCTGTGTTTCAGCCATCGTCTTTGTAATAGACCGTTCTGTCCCTTTTTCTGTATCAAAAAGTATAAAGAAGAAAAATGCAATTATATTTAAGTACAAAAGTGTCCATCGGCCATTCAAAAGCGTTAAGTATTTCAACTAGTAAGTCACGTACCACTTCATTGCTAGAAAAGGCTAGCAGGAGAGAGTTCGAGTAATCTGATGCTGCGGCGTGGACAGCCAGAGCCGGGCGCAGCCTGCGCTGCCCCGATTACACGCTGCTTAACCGCCTCCGCCCGCGCCCCGCG
>NW_008825409.1:6362351-6370477 GCF_000699105.1 Pygoscelis adeliae | reverse complement strand
CGCCGGGCCGCCGGTGAGGGCCGGTGGAAGCGGGCGGGCAGAGAGGGAGGCTTTTAAATGGCTTTGAGGAGCGGTACCTCGGAGGTGGGGCCGCGCCGAGAGGCTGGAGCGCCTTTGCTTATCGTGGCCGGAGTAGCGTACGTATTTTGGTTGGTTTTTTCCGATTGAGTGTGCGGCGTTTTAAGGACGGGGGCCGGGAGCGTTGCTGAACTCCTGGAGGATGTGGGTTAAATGAGCCTCTGCTGCGGAAACTCTTAACGGCTCTGCTTTGCCTTTAAGACACGGGGAGAAGGAGGTGGTGTGTGCTTGTTTAGGTAGTTCGAAGGAGAGGTAGTTTGGCTCTGCTCGCTTTAATGTGCTTGTTTCTAGTTGTCTTTAACAGAAATGTGCTCACTGGTGGGTATTTAAAAAAGAAACGACAACCGAACAACAGCACACCTCAGACTGAATAAGAGGTTAATGAAAATCATCGTGCGTGCAGTCAGCGAATAGGACTCAATTGGGTGATTTCTGTTCCGGACTCCGCTGTGTTTTGGGGAGATCCATTTAATTCAGCGTGTGTCTGTCCTCTTCACGTGTTGTCATTTGAAAGGAAAAATATCCCCCAAATGTTCTGGTTTTTGCATGCACCTGCCTTTCCAAATCCTAACTCCCCGGAGTTCTGCGTGGTGCTCTCAGGGAGCCGAAGGTGCCCGGTCCGTGTCCAGAGCCCTGCTATTTATAAGACTTGGCGGAGCGGGGGAGGAGGAGGAGGGATGCAGCAGCAGGCTGTTGTTTGCCTTTTGCATAAACTACCGAGGCAGGTTGCATATCGTTTGAGATGTTGCATCGGTGGAGGCGGGTGGGGGGGGGGTGGGGAAGAAGTGCAGAAGCTGAAGTGTTCCTAATCCTTCTCTTCCTAGGGACTGTGGATCTGCGAAGCGCTTCCATCCGATGTGAATGCAGTGTCCCCTGTGGGATGCAGTAGGTGATGCCCAGCTCTACTGCAATGGCAATTGGAGCTCTCTCTAGTTCTCTTCTCGTAACCTGCTGCCTCATGGTTGCCCTCTGTAGCTCCACCATACCTGTACAAAAACTGGCCAAGGCTCAAGACAAACAGGAGATAAAGGCGAGCCAGGAAAAGAGGGATCACACATCTACAAGGGACAGCCAGACAGGCCCGGGGAAAATGAATGAGATCGGCAGGAGCGGGAGGGAGGAGGGTAGCAGGGACTGGAAGAGCAAAGGAAACAGGAACTACTCGAACAAGGAGTCTTGGACTAAGCAAAAGCAGGCTTGGAACAGCCAGGGGACGAGCGGTAAATCTGGTAGCATTCAAGTGCAAGAGCAAAGGGACGCCGCTCCCGAGGAACCTCAGGTGGCTGAAGATTCGTCTCTCCCAGAAGCTGTTGCGAGCGTCACTCCCGAGCCTCCGGAGGAGTACGCCTATCCGGACTACCGTGGGAAAGGCTGCGTGGACGAGAGCGGCTTCGTCTATGCCATCGGGGAGAAGTTTGCGCCGGGCCCCTCTGCCTGCCCCTGCCTCTGCACAGAAGAGGGCCCGCTGTGCATACAGCCCGAGTGCCCCAGGCTCCACCCTCGGTGCGTCCATGTGGACACCACGCAGTGCTGCCCGCAGTGCAAGGAGAGGAAGAACTACTGCGAGTTTCGAGGGAAAACCTACCAGACCCTAGAGGAGTTCATGGTAAGGGCTGAAGCCAAAAGTCATTTTGTGGGTCCTTCTGTCGTATAAAGGGGCGTTATGTTCTTCGAGTGCTTTCTCGGAGGGCGTTCTGGGTCTCCCCCTCCCCTTTTCATTTCTGTGTCAATACTACTTCTGCAGTGCTGTAAAATATTCCCCTTAAACATGACCTTTCTTGCTCTATGATACTGTAACATTTTTAAATGAGGGGGCTGATCTTCATTAATTCCTTTGGTATTTACAGTAAAAAATGCTACTTGAAAGGATGCTTCTTGGGTGATGTGGATTTTATGAGAATTTCCAGCCTTACATTTGCTTCCTTATTAACTGTGAAACTTCTACCTTGCAGGGATCAAGCAGGGTTTTGTGGGCTAACTTCTATTCCTAGTAATCAGTCTGTGATGACACCTTTTTGCCAACAGTCATTTCTCTTTTCCTTTTTTGCTGTTTAAACTGTGCTGCCAAGGTTGCCTAATGTTTGCTTTCTGAGAATGATTATGGGCCTTCTTTTTAATAAAAGCATGGTTTGCAGTCTGAATTACAGTGATACTTAAACAACGGACTTGAAAAGATTTATGTTTAGGGAAATCCTTTTAGAGTAGGGCCTTTTTAGCACCACTGTGCAAGGTCGTTATCATTGAAAATGCAACGTATTACAGTGCACTGAAAAGTTTTGGAGTTGAGGCCAAGTCCCTGGTTGCTTACCTTGCCTTTTTCCCTTTAGTATTTTATTGTGGCTGAGATCTGCAAGCAGGCTCTAAGAATTTGCTTGCTGATGACTGTTAGGTACCAGGCTGGTTCAAAACCCATTTCTGAACACACCTGAGATTTTTGAGCTGAATATGTTGAGCGGAGTATGAAATCCAGTTCAGGGTTCTGGCAGCTCAAGCCCTGCTCAGGGTGGAGAAAAAGCAAATGTATTTGTGAAGGCTGTAAATAAGTTGCCACCTCTGCTCTCTGTGGTATTTCTGTGTTCTTGGAAACTTAACTTTGATTCATAATGTCTTTCCACATTCTTCAACTTCTCGAAAAATAAACACATAAATAAAGGAGCAGAATTACTCTCTCTGGAATAAATCACAGTGTTTCCCCTTGTACACATTACTGCCTAAAGAGAACATCATCTTGTGATTTTTCAAAGCATGGCAGAAAGCATCATACCATCCTCCCTTTTTCCATGTCACCCTCACGGATTGCATTCAGCTTCAGGGTGGCAGCTTTCTATTTTAAGAGGGAGAAGGTACTTTTCATAGCGGCTAGTTGGTGTGACCTTTTTGGAGGTGGGTTGTGAGATCCTTCCTTTTCCAGAGGAGTTAATTCTGAGGGGTGGCCAAAACAGTGATGTTTCTGCACACGCTCTCTGTAGGTCTCTGTATCAAAGTTTTAAAGGCTTCTCCCCCACACTCTTCTAACGAGTTGCATTTCTTTGTCTTTATATAGTGGTGTTGTGTTCATGGCTGTAAAGCAAGCCTAAAATACCGTGTAGTGAGAGGATAAAACCGTAGTGCTCCCTGTTACATTTGAACATGGCTGGCAGCCTTGGTAAAAAGGGAGTGCTGAACGGTGACGTTTACAGAAACGTTCTGAAAAGACTTTGGCTTTCAGCTTTCTTTTTAAGCCTATTCAGCCTTCAGCCCTTGTGTTGATGCCTTCCTGTAGTGAAACATCGGTTCCCTTACTACTTTGTGTTAGCCAGCTTTAGAAACGTGAGCGAGAAGGTTTGCCCGCTTGGGCTGCGCAAGCGAAGTTACCGATGCAGTTAGGCAGTGGAGCTGCAGCCTGTTTATTTTGACGTGTGAGGACATTGGATTTTAGTTGGGCTTCAACGTTGGTTCTGATACTGTGAGCACAAAACTGTAAATGTAGCTGTTTGCCCATGCCACTGCAATCAGTGGAGGTGTCTGGCGAGGTAAGGTACAGATGTAGTCAGATTGTTGCTCAGTGGAAGCAATTGCAAATGCAAGTAATTGCACATGGTTTCAAAGGCCATTTCACAAGTTCAAAGTTGATGGTCTTATAGAGGTTACTAATATGCTATCTCTTGATTAAGGTCAGGGAAGGAGTCATAAATGGATAGCAATCTGATTTTTCTCTGTCTGCACCTTCTTTTTATGGCAGAGAGTACCAGACATCACTGAAGGAAGAAAAAGGTGACCTCCTAACTTTTAAGTGACGTTATCTGCACAAACATTTATGTATAGATGTGTAAATATGCGTGCAAGTTTGGAAGCTTGCTTATATAAAATTCATATATGGCTTGGCATGGCAAAAAATTGCCCTGACCGGCGCCGGTGCTAACTCGGAAGCTCAGTGTGCCAGGGAATGGGAGGTTTGATGCATTTCTTTTTTGGTTCACAGTCCTTCCTTCAGGCTTTGCTTTTGTGTGTGTGTGTGTGTGTATGCACGCGTTTTTCTCTTTCCAGAAAGGCCATGGATGTTGACACAAAACACAACACAGGTGCGGGGGAAGGTTGAGGTCTCATAAAGCTGTTTCCATCAGCACCACTCTACTCTCCTGTGGGTATCTTGAGGCAGGATGGCAGAGGGATCACAGCATCCATACGAGTGGAACTGGGAGCAGAAGCCTTAGTTGGTGAAATGCAGTGAGGATAAAATTCTGCGCTGGAGCTGGAGATTGCTGAGCACGTGCTCTAGTAGATGTTTTTCAGTCTTACCGTAAGATTTGAAAACGCAGGCTGACTTACAAAGCAATAGCCTTACAAGGACCATAAATTCTCTTCAGAAGTGTCATATGGTTTGGGAAAGACCTACTTTTTTTTGAAAGTTGCTGCTTCGTGTGTTTTGTTTAGAATTTTTCTGCTACCAAAATTTGTATTTATTTGTGAATAACTTGGAAATCCGGAAGTTAACAAGCCCAAATGGATTTTGAAACACCTGTGGTATTTTGAAGGCATAGAGAACTAAAAACAAGGCTGATATGTTTATGCTTGTCAGCCTAACCCCATTCATGTTCTCCCGAGTTGCCCAAGTGGCAAGGAAATATTAATAAAAATGCCAGCACAATAGCAAATCAGTTTAGGATTATGATTGATTTTTTTTTGTTTTAAACTTGGATGTTTTCAAAGCTCAAGGAACCAAATGTAGATTTTTTTTAATTCTGATTTTTTGTTCATTTGGTTTTTTGTTTTGTTTTAATTAAAGTTTGGCATGTGGAAAGGGGGAAGAGAAAGCTCAAATTATTTTGGACCAGAACTTCAATGGCTGCAAATGATTTGTCACTTCTTAATTATGACAATTTACACTAAGTTGCCAGATAAACCTACTACTCCTACTAAGCTACAGTTTTCTTCATGCCACGCTAGTGGGAAATCTGTTTACACAGAGGTGTGTTTGCTTTTTTACAACATCTGCAACTCCATTTATACATCTGCTATGAACTTCCCTTTAAACAATTCTAAAGAAGGGGGGTTTTTTTGCCATCTGTACTCTTTATTTTCTACAGGTTTTACAGCTACCTAGTGAATACTTAGGACTTCTGTGCCTCTCATTGTCTTTCCACAGTTTTTGCATTGGCAGAACTACTGCTGCTGTAGAGTTAATAGCTTCATCTGTATACCACAGAGACGTGGTATCATTAGTCTTCAGAGAGAGGTTGATAGGTCATATTATTTCCAGTCCAGCCTGGTTATGTCAGATGTGCTAAGCGTGAGTGCTGCGGGGCTGGTCATTGCCCAGAGGAACAAGTGGGATGCTTGTTGCATTGGCTGCCACTAGGAACTGCACTGCAGGTGATGCGCTTACATTATAGGAGTAGGGGAGAGGAAACGAAGGACCAAATGTGTCTTTTCATTCTGATTTATTTAGCTGTTGTTATATATACGCACTGTCTTACTGTTTCTCTCTCTAGTGATGATTATATCTCCAAGTATTAAGCTGCCATTAAGATGCAGAAGGATGTGGGGGTTTTCTACAGTTCCTGCTACATGCTGATGATATATAAAAAGCAATACACTACCGTTTAGTCCAAAGATAAACAGATAAACATGGACACTAATACCATTTTAGCAGCCACTGTGGTTCACTTACATGCCTGAAAAGAGCTTTGTAGAAAAAAGCACATGGAGACCTTCCTTAACTCTGCTACCATTACTCATATTGGTGGGTTGTGCAGACGACAGTACTTCTTAAAGGTGTACTATAGTTATTCCCCTGAAATCCCATGATCTATTACACAGGAAGGGTATTCATGACTGCAGTATCACATTAACAGTGTACTCCGTTCATGAAAGATGTAGACTTCAAGGGTATGTGCTGTATAGGATTGAAATGCATTACTCTGAATCATCATTAGATTAGATAAAGATTAGATCAATTTTGTTTCTCATTCAATAGTATTTTCAATGCTTCATTAAATGGCTTCTTGTTCAAGGAATTTTAGGCTTCCGTCAAATTTGGAATTCTAGTAAACAACCTACTTAATTAGAATATGCTTCAATTTTACAGACGAGAGATTTTAGGAATAACATCTGTGTGCTGTCTTGTTTCCTGATTATCATCAGATACTCTAGTTTTTACATCACTTCTAATATTGAATGGCACAGCTACTAAGTGGAGTCCTGGGAGAGGGAATATCTGCTGTTGTAGTTACTGATCTTGTTGAACTGTAATCATTGGCAAATTTGCATCTTTTTCAAGTGATGGCAAAAAGTGTTGAAACCAATTGAAAGCTATAGGTTTGTCTTGTTGAGCCTGATCCTTGGAATGGAGTTTTAGTAGCATTCATCAAGTAGGATTAATTTAAAAAGAAAACAAATAAATAAATCCTTCCCAAAAAGCGTGTTTTCATAACTTAGTAAGTATTGCTTCTGGATATAACCCCAGGGGAAAGGATTCTTACTATTGACTTGTAGATAGTTAGGAGCTCAGGTTTGCTGACACTCAAAATGACACATGCAGTTCAAGTGATTACCTGGAATACCTGAGCCTTTCGACTCTGAACACTGGATCACAAACCTCCTCATCTGCTGACACTCCAGCTCTGCAGGTGAACGTGGCAGTTTATAATTACAGGACAAAATTATTGTCCCAAAGCCTGCAATAAAAATCTGCAGTACTGGGCTGTCAGCCTCCTTGCAGCATTTTATAAATGTATGGTGTGGTGTTACCCTGAGTAGAGTGTAAAGCAAGGAGAAAACTGGAAGTGAGTAACTGGCAAAGGAAGCCTGAAATAAATAATAGTAATAAAAGCAGAAAGCAACACAGCAAGAGACCCTTCTTAGGCTTTCTAAGCAGAGGGGACAGCGTGAAAAGATGTGTGAGTGCATAAGCAAATAACAGCCCTGGCAGGTGGGAAGAGAAGTGGCAAAGCATGGATGAGCATTTAGTTGGAGATGATTCTGTGCAACCATTGGCATGGTTGAACTTTGGAAGTGAGAAAGATGTGAAAGAGGTAAGCAAGCGGAGAATGGATTTGAGGAAAAATGTTATGGGCTGCCTAAGAAATAGGGAGAAGAAACCAGGTGATCTGCAAGTTACATGCCTGGATGATTCTTCACAAAGAATAATTTGTTTTAGATTTGAGGTTACTCTGCTTTTAGTGGAGAAATGTAACGGGTGGTTGTTCGGCAACTGGAATCTGGAATGAAAAAGGGTCTATAAAAAAATGACCTCATCCTTAAATAAACCTAGAACCCGCACAGATTGTGGATTTAGAGGGTCACTGGTAATAACATTCAGCTGCATTTTCACCCTGCCCTCTGAGCATGGATGCCAGTGTGGGTTTTTTGAGTACAGCAATGAGATTTACAGTATACCATTTAGTGCTCTTTAGCACCCTTGCTTCCCTCTACCTCCAGCTCCTTGTGTGGTATGAGGATGTCAGCGATGCAATGTGCAGCGCCTGGTCAGAAACACTGAAGAGGACAGCTGGAATTGTACATGTGGCAAATGCAGACATTTGAAAGTCCATTTTTTCCCAAATAGGCCCTTGATGCTGTTTTGTTTGGAATTCATTTCATTGAAGTAGGTCATTCAGGTAATTATCTCATGGTACTCCTATTCTGTAGAGTTCTTCAAAACAGCAACATTTCAGTAGGTAAAAAGGATGACCTGTATTTTGCTTCACCCCTTTCTTTGAATTGCAATTTCTTTTCAGAAAGTTACAACTACTACAAGAATAGTCCAAATACAATTTACCTATGGGAAATACCTGAATTCAAAGGATTTTTTTTTTTTCCTTACTTCTCTTTGAAAATGGTAATTTTCAATAAAACGCAGCTTCCTGCTACTAAAAAGCTTTCAAACTTGGAAAAATTGCAATAAGGATTTCCATTAAAAGAACTTTCATAATTCATTTAGCAAAATTTTTCTTCTTTAAATACAATATTTTTTGCTAAATTATTTTTTGAACCTCTAATGGAATTAAACCAGATTTCATAAATTATGAACGTAATTTGCTGGAAGTTCATTAGAAATGTGGTAGGGA
>NW_008825409.1:6356512-6362339 GCF_000699105.1 Pygoscelis adeliae | reverse complement strand
TAAGAGTCTGAAGTGTTCTTGTTCCCAGCATCCCTTTGACTTTCCCATTTGGGGCACAGGTTCAGAGCAGAACCTGTGTGTTTTTTCTGCTGCGGTTCTGTAATTTTGCAGGAGCCCAGCTTCGCTCTGCGTTATTCAGACCACAAAAAGCATTTTTTTAAAAGGGGGAGGAAAAAGAGGTGAAGGAAAGAACAATGCAGATGGGAAGGTAGGCATTGCACGCTTCAGGAGGGCATTAAGTGAAAGAGTTAAAACATGACCGGATTTGTGTTTCAGGTTTCTCCGTGTGAGAAGTGTCGCTGTGAAGCCAATGGTGAAGTGCTGTGCACTGTCTCAGCCTGTCCCCAGACGGAGTGCGTGGATCCAGTGTATGAGCCCGATCAGTGCTGTCCTATCTGCAAAAATGGTAAGTGACGGCAGCAAAACTAGAAAGGGGGCTTCTGTCAGAGAGATCCACGTTGCTCTGTTCTGGTTTTGGAAAATAATTCGAATATTTTCCTTTTTCCCCAAACGGAGATGGAGAAGAATTTTCTGTGGGTGGTGTCTTCCCAGTGTGCGGAGCCAGATCTTCTCTTGACTGGGATGGACTCGATTATGACCTATGGGAATTTTTGTTACCCAGGAGACAATTAGGGTGTTGATACCAGATATTCATGTGGCTTCTGAATATAAATTTTGCATGAACTCGTTGTGGATATGTTTTATATAGGCATACAAAACAGAACTCAAGCTCTTCATGTTATCCACCTTTCCATGTGAGCAGTAAAAGTTACTTTTGTTCTCCTTTCTTATTTGTTCCCCTTTCAGAGATTCTTCTCTTCTTTTTTATTTTTCCTGAGGCAAATCGAATGTACCTTATTGAGCTCATTTAATTTTCATAACTAAATGAATTAAACTCCCAAGTTTAATTGAATATTTTTCGTAACTAAATTAGACAGAAAGTCTCTCTACTCCCAGCAAGGGCTAGCATTAGATCAAAGTCTTGGTCTATTCAGAGGAAAAAATTACATGACACACTAGCTCATCATTTATAAAGAAGAAATGATAATTTATTAATAGAAATGAAAGCTGCAAAATCTCAAATGAAATTATACTTAAAATGAAAAAAGACATTTAAAAATATTCAGATAATTTTCAGCCATGTATTATTTCTCTAGAATAGGTGGGTTCCATTACATTAGCTAAAACAAACTGATTAAAATTGTGGAAAAGCTAGGGGAGGAGAGAGTGTACAACATATGCTTTCCGCAAATTCAACGGTAGATGATAAGGGATAGTTAATTGCATTGGAGGAGTTTCATTTGTATGGGCAGAAAAGTAATTGCTTCACATCCCTTAATTGGTTGTTACAACCCTGAAGGAATTTGTTCTCGGCTGTACAGCTTAAGGGCACTCTGCTTATAGAGATGAGGACAGGCATTTTTTGAGGCATTTAGGGACAGTTAGTGAAAAAGGCTGAATTTGGGAGCTGGTGGTATGACAGCTAGCCGGTCCGGAGGATCCTTTAAGACTTGTTCGATGGCAAGAACCTTCTTACATGCTCACAGGCTTTTTGTGCGCACCACACTCTGCAGCAGTTCCCCAAAGGGGAAGGTCTATTTTCAGTATCGGGGATGGAGTTACAAGCATAATGTGTGAAGTCTATGTAGTCTTTTCCACTGAATTTCTCCAGCGGTGTTAACGCTGCGTGGAGCTGGATCAGCTTTCCATTGGTGCACGTTCTCCCACAAGCATCAACATAATGCACTGCAGTGGCCATCTCCGAGCAGTGGCTTGCCTTTGGATTAAGGTGGTACTGCAGTGTGGGGCTTGGCTTGGCTTGGCTGTTTGCATAGATCCCCTGACATGTTTCCCAGAAATGGGGCCTGTTTAAAAAAATCATACATAAACATGCCTTAGTTGTGAGCAGGCTACCTCTCTGAGTGCCAAAGCTGAATTACCCGAGTTCTGCCTGCAAGAAAAGGGTGCACTTGTTCCTCAGCGTCTGAATCCCCAATATTAATTGCATATTCCTTGGGTGTGCCCAGAAGCTGGCACCCCTGACCCAGTTTCAGACCAAGGTGACCAGAGCTGACTGTTTCCAGTGAGCTGTACTGTCACTTCTCTGCATGTCAGAGAACCAAGAGTGGCTTTCCTTGTTAGCTTTTAGATGAGGAAAAAAGCCATTAACAATAACAACAAGATAGTTCAGAAGAAGCTCGACTTTTCTGGGTCAGCAGCTTCAGTACAGTATCACAAAGAAATTTCTGAGGAATCCTCTCCATCTGGGGAGTGCATTTAAAAAAAAAAAAATCAGGCCGTTTGCTTTCAGAGCTTATTTTAAAGCATGGGACAAGCGCAGTTTGCAAGGAACTTCAGTGAATTGCTGAATGTTTTTAATTAGATTGGAGCAAAAACCTACTGAGCAGGAAAACCTAGCCTGCCTCATCCCCTCATTTTCAAGCCTACTGGAACAAACGTGCTGTGAATGTGAGTCAGGGAAACAATCATCACGTTGTGCTTCAGGATTCATGGTTGCAGCAATGACATCAACGACATTGTGTTAGTGACACAAAAGAGCTTGGGTGATGTACAAGGGAGCTCAGCCGCAAAACCTGAGTGGTGGGAAAGGTGGAGCCGTGGAAAGTGTATAAGTGAGGTGACTGCTGTCATGCTCTGCATCCCGCCCTCAGTAGAGCAAGAAGGGGTGGGAGGTGAAGTTTGGGTGCTCTAGATTTACTAACATTTGTGTGTTAAAAATGCAGAAAATCGAATTCAGATTTCATTCCCTTTCCTGGCACTTCATAACATATAAGACTTTCCCAACTCGCCTGGCCTGTGGATTGCTGGCAGTGAACCAACAGAGTCAGGGCTAAGCAACTACATCCATCACTGGTAAGACCACGTACAAATGCCTGATTAAGAATTATGGAGGAGATCTAGTGAAAGTCTGCCGTTATTAGAAATGAATGAATTCAGTCTCTTGGCATGTGTGAGACACTGTGCATTATCCCTTGTGGGAAAGAGCGGGTGTAGTTGACTTCCCCAACCTGATTCCACAAAAGTGCTGGCAACCCTTCAGATGAGGGACGGATAGGTAACTGCCCATCGGGCTTACAGAACTGCACGCAAGTATAGGTACAGACTTACTGTGAATGTAAGAAGTAGTGAATGGAAAACTTGAAGAGCAAAAAACAGTCTTACGTGTAGGATTTAATAATCTTCTATATCACATCCCGACTTTCAAGAAGGAGCCTAGGTACTTCTATAGCTGAAGATGTTATTTTCTTCTTTGTGGGCAGGGACAGGGAGTAATTTAAAGAAGTATCTGCTCTGAAAAGTAGTCTGCAGAAGGGATAAAAGGTGACACCTCACTGAGAAAATCTTGGGGTGAGGGGAATTTTCCGGCTTTTTATGTCTCCAGTTGCTACAGCTAAGGGAGCTGTTTTGTATTTATCTTATATACACGCCCTGCAAGGAAGCAGGTTGGGGACAGAGGGGAATGGAAGAGAGGCTTTCTTCTGGTGTGGGTTGACATGTTGAGCTTCACGCTTTCGGTAACAAACAGCAGCAGCAACAAGAAAAAACATCCAGAAAGTTAAATCTGACTTCAGAGAGTTGCATTAAGTAACAGGTGCCCAGTTCAGATCTCCATCCTGCTTTACAGTACTAGCAACGTAGTTACTTCTGTGGAAGCCGTCCCTGTTCACAGCGATATCAATAAGCTCAGAATTGGCTACAGACACTTCTATAGTTCGTATGGAGTGAAGGGTAAAGATAATCGGCATACAATTCCCTTTCCATTAGGAAAAGGCTGGGCACTTGTCACTGATTCATTTGGGGCAGTGGGAGGGGGTGGGGTGTAATGCTGAAAGTGAATTACCTTGCTAGATTAAATTACCTTGGTTGTCTGTTCCACTTCTATGTCCAGTATTAGAGCCCTAATAGGCATACACCGCTGAATGCCACTTTGCCTGAAGCATGCAGCCATGGAACAGTTGATGGAGTTAAGGGTGGCCTTGCTCCTGCCGGTGTCTTTGCAGGAGGATGAGATTAAACCTACAGCCCGCGTGGAGCCTGGAGGGGGAGGCGTGGCTGCTAGACCAAAAAACATTTTGTTCTCAGGTCCCCGAGAGATTTTTATTTCATTATATGGCTGAAAGATTGCCCCAGATAAGATGAAGCTGATCCTGGTGCCTTCCTAGCACTTTTCTGTCTGTGCGTCAGTGTTGTTTCTGTGTCTGCAGCAGGGAGAGCTGAGCTTCTCCTGTCAGCGAAGGCTCGTAACTGCGCAGCCGAAAATATAAGCGCTGATGCCCAGGGAGTCACATGTGTTCTCAGGGCTGTAACATCCACAGGAGATGTCTTGTCTGTTATCGCTGGCTGTGCAGTAGGGAGACTTTACTCTGGATGTAGTGATTTCAGGCGCCTTAGGTGGGATGAGTCAGGACCTCATTTCATAATTGGGTTCATAGTTAGGGTTGAAATACATGCATCATGTGGTTGAAATGGTTGCCGCTAATAAGGTGCAGGTCTAATATGATGTGGCCAGAGAGGGTAGATGGTCATGGTTTTGTATACCCATACTGTGAGGTTGACTCACTGAAACTTGCTTTAGTACCTTTATGTACAATTACAATGTTTAGGCATGGGGTGGCCTGAGAGTGCCTCTGAATGGCAGGTGGGGACCTCCGTCTGTGCGAAGGAGCTCTCAAGGGGGGCAAAATCCTGATAAAGGCTGGCAGAGCTGCCCTCCCCTTCTGCGACTGTTGGTATAACAGGACTGATAACTAATCCCAGTTCCACCCATGCTGTATGCAGCAATGTGATTTGTTCCCTTCTGATGTGTTTATTAGTTCAGGCATGTGAATGCCTGTGTATGCAGGGTGGTATTTGTTCCATGTTTCTGTGTGCATGAGTCGCTTAGCAAAAACTTCTGCACAAAATTCCCGCTTTAATAGGCTGTATTTGACAAAATTATTTATAATATGGGACTGTTAACCAAGTAATATTAATCTTTTAGGGGGAATTAATGTTTCAGGGGAAAAACACCATTAAAGTTGCATGAACAGCTGTATGTGATTAAAATTGCCTAGTGAATATGCAGGTAGGTTGAAAAACTGTAGCAGATATTTTGGCAGCTATTTACTGAAAACCAAAAAATACCAGACTTGCTTCTCTTTGGCTGCGTTGGGCATTTGAAGTGGCTTTCAAATCTGGTAGGTGAAGTCGGTAAACTAGTTGCAGTAGTTTTTGTTTTTGGTTTCTGCTGTTGATGAAGTCAAGAGGAAGTTCAGTCCATGTCGTCTTAATTCAAGGAATTTCTTTTAACCCCATTTCATCTCGCTGCTCACCTCTCTCATTTTCTCTCTCGACTCTGGGAAAGTTGGTGGCTACACAAGTTATGTGTGCTTCTTGTGCAGGAATCACAGGATTTTCTTCTTGTGCTGTTTTTTCCACTTAGATCAGAACCTGTTTAAATGTGCATGGATTACTACTGCAAACTGGGCTGAGCAAAAACTTATGCCAAAACCACATGGTCCTTGTCGTTTCCAACTCACATACCTGTGCGTCCATGCACATGCATACAGAATCCAGTGTTGACTTGGTATTCTTATGTTGGGCTGGCTAAGTAGTAGTAGGTGTTATTTCCTCTAAGGGTTTTTATTTAGGGTACAAGTTATCATAGCATCATAGAATCATTAAGGTTGGAAAAGACCTCTAAGATCGAGTCCAACCATCAACCCAACACCACCAGGCCCACTAAACCATGTCCCTAAGCGCCTCATCTACACGTCTTTTAAATACCTCCAGGGATGGTGACTCAACCACTTCCCTGGGCAGCCTG
>NW_008825409.1:6337902-6355729 GCF_000699105.1 Pygoscelis adeliae | reverse complement strand
CACCGCTCGTGACCGGCCACCAACTGGATTGAACTCCATTTACCACAACTCTCTGGGCCCGGCTGTCCAGCCAGTTTTTGACCCAGCGCAGAGTACAGCTGTCTAAGCCGTGAGCCGCCAGCTTCTCCAGGAGAATGCTGTGGGAGACGGTGTCAAAGGCCTTACTGAAGTCCAGGTGGACCGCTTCCACAGCCTTTCCCTCATCCACTAGGCGGGTCACCTGGTCATAGAAGGAGATCAGGTTGGTCAAGCAGGACCTGCCTTCCATGAACCTGATGTTGACTTCCAGAGTATATGATTTTTTTTTCCTAATGATAGAAAACTGTCAGAAGATGAGAAGGATCTGTCTGAAGACAGGGCAAAAGTATCCAGTTATACTGAGCCTAAATCGTTTACCAGGACAAATACATATACACTATATAAATAGATTTATTGCATATACATATTGTGTCTATATATTTTTTATTTTTTTTCACCAAGAAACCCAAATGCTTTCAATTGGGCGTTCTGCTGTCAAAAGGCAGCAGTAAGTGTCCCTGGGTGTATGGCATCCTGTCTTTTTGTGCAGACACATGAGGACAATCAGAAGTTATACTAGTGTTCGGTATTTAAAGTAGTACTTCATACTTAAGTAGGAGGATGTAGAAGAGCCTATTAAAATGTAAAAGCAGTGTATCCTATAAGCTTTCCAGAACTCACTTTGCAATATTTTATCATTACAGGCTGCTACAGTGAGCCTGAGAAGCGTTTCTTCGGCAGTCGGTTTTTCTCCTCTTATCTGATACTCCAGGCTTAACTCATATATCACAGCTAAATTCTGCTGTGTCAGTCACTTTCATGGCAACTGCTTGCAGGGGGTGTCACTTTACTGTGGGCTGAAGCAAAAGTCGATGATGATGTGCCCCAAACAGTTGTTTAGCAGTGACAGTCCCAGGTGAGTGTGGGAAACTTGCTGCCAGCTCCTCATAGTGGAGTCAGAACTGCAGTGTATCGCAGTTCCTGCGTTCTTAAAAGATGTTTTGCTTCAGCTCCAGGAGCAGAAAGATGAAAATGCTCTCTGTGCTGATAGAAAAAAAGAAACCCTGAAATCCTTGGATGGGAGGAGAAGAATAACTTTTCTGGCAACTTTCATGTTTGGTTTTTTTTTTTTTTTTTAAAAAAAGAGAGGTCTGATGTACCTTACGCTGCTCGCCATGGCAGTTCCATTTATGTACCATCCTGTGTAGTCCTGGATGCTGGTTCAGACAGGAAAGTGCCTTCGTGCTAATATGCACCAGGTTATTGGAGTAAACAGTGTGCTATTGCTTGATTTGTCTTTGTTGACAGCTTCTCTTTTACATAGAGATGCATTTGGGGATTTCCTTGTTTTCTAGTGAAACAGCTTATCTGGGCTCTTCAAAATGAAGTCATCAGTTGCTTTGAGTTTTTGCTTGTTTGTTTTGTTTTTTAAGTTCTTCATACAAGAATTTTCTGAGTTTGTATTACAGTTTTATTTACACACATATATGGAGATAGGTAAGATGTTAATAAAAAAAATAAAATCCTGGAGCTCACATTGTGCCCCTTTCCTCCTCCACACACTGCCCCCAGCGTCTGTTCTTTGCTGTTCGAAGAAAGTTCAGAAAACTAACATTAAGGGAGTTGAAGTTCTTCCTACGTCCAGCCTTGTTCTTTATGCTGTTCATTAGGGAAAGTACGCCCAGTGTTAACTTTGCTTCTTCTATTCTGTTATTGGATGTCTATTTTAGTTTTGTATGTGTCACTAATTGAAATTGTGGCAAAGATTTGCGGGACATGTACGATTGCAAGGTCTGAAATACTTACGTGCATCTCGCTGTATGCTGTATCCTTGGAATAACATTCCCTATCAGTAGAACACTATACTATTTGATTAAAATATGAGCTCTTAGATTCTGAAACCCTGTCTTGCTCCAGATTGAGTTACCATAGGTTAATGCATTACCCGATCTTAGCTGAGCAACTGTCACTGTCCACATGAGCTCTCAGTTCTATTCTTTGCAGATAATCCTGTTTGTAAATAGAAACTATTTACTAGTTAGGTGCTACAGCGATACAGTAATAGGACTACATGGCTGATTAGTATTTTGCAGTGTGATTAAAAGGAGCAATGAAGAAAGATACATACCTTGTGTGTTTTGCTTTATATTCTTTTGGGTTTTTTCATTGGTATTTCATTGTGTTAAATGAGGCATCCAAGAGTTTGCTTGGCTTTGAGGGAAGATGGAGGCTTCTATTAAAGTGTTATGATATGTTAGTATATTGGCAGTGCATCCTTCTGATGATAAATGATATATTCAAAATCGCCTTTTGCTTCTAAGTGCAGTGTAATTTTCTCTGCTTATTTTTCACAGGAAGTTAAAGTTTAGGCATTAAGGAAGATGTGAATTGATCTAGGTGACTTACTGATTGATGGAAGCAGGGAATTGGCCGGTTTCATTAAGCTTCATTTCTTAACACTTTGCTCTTCTATGGTTTGTGCTTTGCAACTGCGATGGCCTTTCCACACAGTGCAGGATTGCTAATGCGCAGTCTGCATTAACTCCCTGTAACTCCTCATTCTTTGGGATATGTCTTAGGTCTTACATGAGCATGACAGCAATCTCAGAAGTTTCTTTCAGTCCTGTTTGAACTGTATTTATAAATGAAGTACAGATCTGATGAAGAACAGCAAAACCTCTTTTCTTTCCTGACACCAGTTTGACCAGAGGCTGACTTGTATGCCTCTGCCTGTGTTTGGAAAAGGGTTCTGAATGAAGAGGCGCAATGGGTTCTTAGGAGAGAAGCTAAAAGCCTCTGGTATTTTTTATTAATATTTGTAAAATTGCAGTGCTTGTTTTTCTTGTTGCTTTAAATAGCATCTTACTGTTTCAAACTACTGCACTGGGTAACTCCCCCATGCTGTGTGCTGTGAGAGTCCTGAATTAAGTCCCTGATGATTACCTTTGCCCAGCAGGTCAAACATCTTTATCAGCTGGAGACTCAAGTGCTTTCCTAATTTAAAACCTTGATCTTTAAGTTGGAAGCAGCCTTTACTTCATGAACCTTTGGATTGCTTCCATGGGGGTAATTATCCATGCAGTTTTGCTTCCTTGAGCATGTTCGGCTGTATAACATGTTCGGCTGTATAACACTGATTTTAAAAAAAAAAAAAAAAAAAAAAAAAAAAAAAAAAAAAAAAAAAAAAAAAAAAAAAAAAAAAAAAAAAAAAAAAAAAAAAACAAAAAAACAAAAAAACAAAAAAACAGTTTTTAAGTAATTCCTTACCTTCACCAGCACAGTTACCATAATGATTAACATTCCAAAGCTGATAGGGAACCAAAAATTTTGATTGCTCTTTTCATTTAGGAAAACCCTCTAATGTGGTTTTTGGTTTGGGGGGGTTTTTTGCTGCCTACACTGGTGGTAGTTAAATTTTCATTAGAGGAGTGACTTCCTGCTGGAAAACATCACTTTCTTCTAAATGCCTCGTTCTTTTGCTGAGTCTTCAGCTCTGTTTGCTTGTTTCTGTGCCGGTAGCCCTTGGATGGGGGGCCTATTAAAAAGTTGTACACATAAATCCAACTTACCTTACAGTCTTGTAGATGATGAGTGTTTTTCTCCTGCATCATTTCTTCTCACATTGCAACACATTGCTATTGCACGCTGGTTACTGACCGCCTTTCTTTGAAGTACTTGCAAGCAGCAAGTCATACACTGTTTATCACCCATGGAAAAGATAAGTATTATCTTCACTGCATGCTCACCCAACATGTGATTTAATTTTTTTTCTTTTCCAATGGAATTGATCAGATGGAGCAGTAGCAAGAAGAAAAGAACAAACAATGCATTGTAACAGGACTCAAAATACTATTTGGTGAATAGCATTGAATAAAGAAGATCTATATCCAAGCAATTGCTTTTGGGCCTCTTGTGTTTGAAATACTTGCTCACAATGTTATCTCCTTTCTCAAAGGTAGTTCCACAAGAGTGTAGTGTTAATTGCTTTTCCCAGAAAAAGTAAAGGTATTACTTCTTATGCTCCAAAATAGTTCTTATTCCTTTCTGATAGTATGATCTCAAACCCTCTCGAACATTTTGAGTTCAAAAGGGAAATCACTGGTTAAGCTGGGCAGTTTTGAGGGAGGTATGCGGTTAGTGAGTCCTATGGAAGACAGAGAGAAAGAAGGAGTCATGACTGTTAATGATATCTTATGAAGCCAAGTAACAAGACAGCACAATGGTTAATTAAATTCAGCAAAACCATATGTCAGGTAGTGAAAGAAATTGCTTGGGTATTTTGATGACCTCTTGTTAAGATTTCTGCCAAGTGGTTTTAGTTAAGTATCAATGTGAAATGCTGTATGTAAACATCTGTCAGGCTTCATTAAGGAAGGCCTGCATTTATTAGAAGTATGCTATTATATAAAGACTGGTTCCTCCCACCTGATTTGTGTAATCTTCCGTGTTTGTTGACCTCTCAGCAAGAAGAGGTTGCAGAAGTACAGAGAAGAGCAGCAAAAAAGCTGAATATTCCCCTGTGAGAATAGATGAGGTCTCTAGTAGTGATAGCACATGAATTAAAAATCACATGATAAAGTGCGGTAATGGGGGAGAGGGATAGTACCAATGAAAATCTTGCCTGTGCTCACAGTACAAAGTCAAGGGAGAAGCAAGAAAATCAAAAGGCATTGTACATAATGAAGTCTTTAATGCACCATGTAATTAACCCATGAACACACTGCAGAAGATAGTGCTGATACACAGTTTCCTAGGATTAAAATAAAGATCATATCTTTGATAGAAGGAATAAAATACCTTAACCTAGCTATGGTGAAACTTCTTGGAGCAACATGCTGTAAAGTGTAGTAGAAACCTGCTTACAGGAGTTCATTTTCACATAGGCAGAACTGTAACATTATTGTTTCCTACTGTCCACATCTTAGACTTTCGTTCTTGAACTTCCTCTTTTTAAAGCATGTTGCAGAAAAATGGTTAGGCTATCTTGACTTTAGCTCAGCCAAACCCATCCTGGAAGTACGTGTACCTTCTTGTTAAGGCAAGAAGACAGACCTAATTAAGAGGTCTTTAGAACAGCAGCAATCCTTTTCCCACACAACCATTGCACAACCATTGTGGTGTGTGCTGGGACACGACAGCACGTTACTCAGTATGTGCAGATGATGGAGAAGAGACCTGATGAGGATGCCTTTTGGCAGGGTCTGCTTTCAGCTATTCTGTCAAGCTTTATTTAAATGACCTAAAGGTAGGTCACCCATAAATTGCTTGTGTAATAGCTATTCATACTGTCTAAGACTTCTGAGATTGGTCAGAGGACCTCTAAGTTCTAGTTCGTGTGTGTTTAATACAATCTACTGAAGGTCTAATTAAGGAAAGAAAAGGCTCAGAAGCAAATAAATTATAGCAGTTTATAGAGTTATTTGTTATGTCAATGTGATAGTGAATGTGCCACACCACAATGGAAAGCTAATTATTTTCCTTCTATGGCAGCTTGCTAACCTGATACATTGCTAATGAAGGGATTAGATGGGGGTTTGGCAGCCACTAACATGAGCGAATGTTTTTAAGACCAGTTCATACTGATGCTGAGGTCCAAGCCAGGTAATGATTATGAAAACTTAGAGGCAATTCTGCATCCATTATTTAGTGTCTCTCTCTCTCTCTTTTTCCATAGATACTTAAATCTAATCGTACATGTACATCCCTAAGCACTCATACATACAGGTGGAATATGTGAGGAAGTCTCATTACCTAGTTTGTAGCCTAAACATTAAATCTGCAGGTTGGGTTTTGATTTCAATGTGTTTAAATAAGGTATGTTTTCCTTCTCCCGTGGCTGTCGTGTTTTGCTGTGATTAGGTAAGCTGCTAAAACATGGAAGAATGCTCAGGTCCAAGTGCTGGGGGAAGCGAGGTCCAGGTGTGTTGCCAAAGGCTGCCTGGCTTGCTGGCAAGCAGGCGTTCATCAAGTGCACCGTTTATATGCCTGTGGTGCTGAAAAATAACCACTTCCTTGATTTTTCTTGCTGGCAGCTCATTCAGCAGGGAAGTTTTATCCGTTGTGCAGTTTTCATTACAAGCACGTGATGTATTTGTCAGTATGAGAGACTTCTTAATTTCACATCAGTTGAGTGTTTAATCTTCAGTCTTAGTTTTGTTCTGACAGCTGATTCTTTCCAGTCAAAATGACTGGAGAGTCAAGTCAATGATCTTGAAATACATGGGTTTGTATTTGTCCCTAGGTATGACTGATTTGGCTTTGGCTCTGAGGTCTGTTGTGGTGCATGCTCCCTCAGGGCCCTGGTGCTCTCCCCCTGGCTGTGCTGCTGCCTGTGCAGTCACCTGGCTATGGCGGTGCACCAGAAGATGCTTCCATGAAAAATCCCTGTGGTATCAGCTAAGTGGAGGAGCAGTCTGGAAACCTTTACAGTCCTTGAAGCAAGTTTTGGGGAGAGCAGGAGAAGTTTTCTGGACCCTGGTTTTAAGGACTGCTACCAGAAAAAAATATTCAGGATGGATAGTTGACAGAAAGTGAAAATCTCCCCTGACGCAAGTCATGTTAGTGTAAATGAAATACGTGGATTACAACATCTGGACAATGCAAAAGGGAACTTTTTCAATTCAGAAGACATAAAACCCACTCATATTTACCCCAAGCTGGGATCAGCTCTAAAGGTGGTTCTCACCCTTTGAGGTCCAGCTGGCAGATTTCTAGCCTCCTGACTAAGCATGTTCTTTATACGTGTGTGTATACACATATGTATATATACATATGCTACAGGGGTCATCAAACACCATGCTTAGTGAAAGCACTTCCCACTTTTGAAACTCCCTCTCGAAACACCTCCCTGCAGTGGGCCATGGCCATCACCCTCTTACTTCACCTCCCAGACATTGGGGACAAACTTTTTAGTAGGGCCTGCAGCGATAGAACAAGGGGTAATGTTTGTAATCTAAAAGAGGGTAGATTTAGACTAGATATAAGGAAGAAATTTTTTACGCTGAGGGTGGTGAAACACTGGAACAGGTTGCCCAGAGAAGTTGTGGATGCCCCATCATTGGAAGTGTTCAAGGTCAGGCTGGACAGGGCTCTGAGCAACCTGATCTAGTTGAAGATGTCCGTGCTCATTGCAGGGGGGTTGAACTAGATCACCTTTAAAGATCCCTTCTAACCCAAACTATTATATGGTTCTACATGCAAAGACAGTAAGGTGGGCTGTGTACTGGAGTGGCAGCTGTAGCTTCCTCACCACTTTCTTAAGACAAGGTGGTTGGCAACTTGCTGTAACGTACTCATCCTTCCACCTGTACTATATTGAAATGGATGCATGGGCGAAATACCTGCTCCTGTGGGCGCACAGGCCATCACACCCTCGTTTTGCAGAGAAAGCTGCAGGAGTACTGTACCAAGAGCTGCAAGGCTACTTTTGCTACAGAGCATTAGAGGAGAAGAGGTTGCCTTGGTGTTACAGTCCCTGAGATGAAAGATGACATTTTGGTTGGCTGCCTGAAGATGTGGGCAGTTGTCATGTCATTAGTTGTGCCTAGCTTATGCTGTAATACATTTGTTACAGTTACAAGGCTTGAAATCTAGTGTTTGTATTTCCTTTTTGTTGCCTTTTCTTCCTTTTAATAAGTGAAAAGAGAGGTTTGGATTTAATCATAAAATTTCTACAGACCATAGTGCATCACCCATAATTCACCCGTGACTGTAACTAACACACAGGAGCTGGAGGTCCCTCCTTGGCTGCATGCTCCTTGCGCTGATGGTAGCTATGGATTGGAGATGCAAGAGCAAGCTCTGTAATTAGAGTGGCCCGACGATGCGTTCCCAACTGGGCAGCTCCATAAAAAGGTAAATTCCCACCTGTTGTCACTAGATGTCAGTGTTAAAGTAATTTTAAGGTCAAATCTCTTTTTACCCTGTAGTGGATTGTCTGTAAATTCAGGCTGTGGGTGGTTGTGGCACAGGTGGGACTTGCATGAAATGAGTAAAATACTGAGCTTAAATAGTTGGGTTGAGTCATTTCATACATTCTTGTAACCTCTCTTGATTTGATGGAGTGACTGCTGATTTACCTCCAGATCAATGCCAAGATGATTTGATCTGTTATCTCTTGTTTTCCATCCCTGCTTATTTGCCTGCTTGATAATTAAAAATCTGTGTTCCTTTTTAAATTTGTGGGTTAGTTCATGAGCAGAATTCCAACTGAATAGCTGTTAAATCATTTTCGGCCAGGGGCTGGGAGCAGAAGTTAGATACACAGATACTGTTACAATTCTGTTGTGATTCACTGTTTTTTGCGCGTTGGCAGCTGATTGTATAGGAGGTGGTGTCCACATGTGTGAGTGCATCTTGTGTGGAGTCGGAGACATAAAACTTCCTCACCGAAGCCCTGGCTCTTTGGCATAGGTCCCTTCAATCACCTTTGAATATCCCAGGCAAAGAAGAACTGTATGTTATAGGCAGAACTTGCTGCAAGTTGAATTTGAGTATTTATTTATTTTGATTTTTGGAATATATGTGCTTTGTTAAAATAAGGACTAGCTTTTGATGCCCAATTTTTCCTTGTGGAAGTCATGTATATAGATAAAAGTCTCAAATAGCAAGATGGATCTGTTCGTGCAAGAACGTCTGGTGTATGGCCAAGTGGAGCTGCGTGTCTGTGTTGGGGTACGTAACGTGTTCGTAGGCTGTGCTCATAGAAAGCTTCTGGCTGCCTGAGAATGCCAGGCCACGGGGGTACAGGAAAAGACGCTGCCAGTCGCTGCGGCTCACTGAGCCAGCCCCAATCTCCATGGGAGCGATGGGGCTCTTGAGGAGTTGGTGTCATCTTCTGCCTGTGAACTTCCAGAGCTGCTTGTCTTTGGGGTTTGCAGTGTGTGCTTTGTTCATAGCAGGTTGCGCTTAGCGGTAATTGGCACTGTGTCTAACCATTCCTGGTTTAGGGCATATTGGCAAGGAAAAGAATTATAGGACATGACAATGCCTGAAAAATAACAGAGTAGCCTCGTGTGAATGTGATTATTCATCAATATGGGTTTGAATATTGTGGTACTCATTGAGGAAGGAGAAATAGATGTGATGGGGAAAGAAAGGAAACCTCCCTGATACCAGGGAGAGCGCGGTGTCTCGTGGCCTTTGTAACTCTAAAATAATGAACTTATTTTAAAACGTAAGATTATTTGATTATATTTACCTTTATAATTCCGGATAAAATAGTGTTATTCAAATGGGTGTCATGCCTTCCATTTATGGAAGGCGAAATGGCATTTGCATTTTGTGCTGTCTCAAAGCCTTGACTTCCCCAAAATTGTTTTAGTGTGACAAACCAGCCTCAGTGATAATTAGAGAGAATAGCTTAGCATAAATGCATATATATGTGCTTTCATAATTTTCATAGAAGGACAGCTGAGTAGTTCCAGCAGTGAACTCTCAGTGCCTGTTTTCCATAAAGAAAATTCAAGAAATACTTAAGAATACTCAAACCCCAATGGTTTCAGCCCTCACAAGATGCACCCACAGGAGTACCAAGCTGCTGGATGAGTCAGTATAGATGTGTTTCCATGGATTGTTTGGGAGTTTGATAACATGACACAGATTTATTCAGTCAACCTCCATTTCTGGGGTATTTTGATTAGGAAGGTCAGTGATCTGTCTGAGCCTAATTATCCCATCTGGCGAGTGCGCTTGAGGCACACAAGTTTCCTGCAGTTCATGTGCACAAAGAAATGATGTGGTTAGCATGTTATTTATTCAGCTCTGACTCCTCAGCTGAACGGAGAGGTATCTGCTGGCAGCTGCATTGCCCAAGGTAGCCTTAGATGTGGCTCTGGGAAAGGACTTGAGTTTGCATCTCCAGTTCTATGGGGAGAGCTGCTTCTACTGCTTTGCTATTGGAACTCTTGTTTTCATCCTGTTTTTTTAAACTCGTTCTTCTAGTGGTCTCAGAGGACAGTTAAACACTGTGTGTTGATTCAGAACCTCTTTTCAGTTTTTCAGAAGTTTCTTTCATTCTTCTGGTACCTCTGAAATGTTAGGTGGACTTTTCAGAAAGACCTCCAGGTCTTCAAGCTGCAGCATCATGCAGCTAGCTTTGTCTATTTTAAGTCTTTATACAGACCTCCACGAGCACAGTATGTCGTCATCCCAACCATCTCCAACACAGTTCAGCCACACGGTGCCTCTGTAACACGTAGAAGTAGTTTTGGAGAAGAACGCTGGTAGAGCAAGTACCGTGTCCATGGTCATGCACACACAAGACGTGGACGAAAAAGGAAATGAACATGTTAACTCTTGGGTTATATATTAGTGTACAAACTGCTAAAACGCTCCATTCTTTCCTAGGGCATCCATTCAAAATGCCAGCCAAAATTAATATGGATTACAAACAGTCAGTATATTTAAACTTTCACCAAGACTATGTGCAAAACCGAAATCTTCAGAGACATCATTATTAATGAAGACGCTCAGTCATATGCAATAATATAGATACCTATTTTAAGACATCCATTTCCATGCTTTGTAATCCTATTTCAGCTCTGAAAATAATGTAATATAATTCTTGGTGGAAAATGTTTTCGATAAATCTATGAATCCAGTCAAAGCTCTATGTCCTTTATCTGCTGCTAAGCTCTTTCATTAGTGGCTCTTGACAAAACAGTGCTATGTAAAAGGTGAGAGTCAAACTGATAAAAATCCAATTTTCTTTGTTTAACCAGAAACAGGTGTGCAGTCTATGTATTTTCTCTGTGAGCTTTGAGACCGCTGATGGGATTGAGACAGGTCTGTAGCTATCAGGTTTGCAGCTTGAATTCTGTCACTGGCCATTTTCCCACTAGTATGAACTATACCTATTAGCGGAGGCACAGAGCAAAGCCGTGCCAAACTGTGATAAAGATTATATGCACTAGAACGATAAAAGAAAACAAAATATTATTGTATCGCAGGAATGTGCTGGTATATAGAGGTTTTGAAACACTGTAATAAGGAAGGGGAAAAAAACCTCAAAGGAAAAGCTTGCTTTTTTTCTTTTCCTTACCTCTGTCTAGAATAATTTCATAAATGAGTAAAACAGAGTGAGCTAGCCCTTGTTACGTCTGTGTTTGTAAACATGCAGACTTGTAGAGAGAGTAAACGCATCTCTTCTGGTGCTGCAATGAAAATGTGGGTGCTTTTTCTAGTGTAATCATTGAAATGTGTAATGT
Organism: Pygoscelis adeliae; assembly: GCF_000699105.1. Lineage (NCBI taxonomy): Eukaryota > Metazoa > Chordata > Aves > Sphenisciformes > Spheniscidae > Pygoscelis > Pygoscelis adeliae. The sequence continues at coordinate 6,344,504 of NW_008825409.1, read as the reverse complement.
TTCAACAAAAAGCTTATCATTCCTTTGTTTGGAAGATAACTCAGAAAAAGTCTGGGATACCTTGGCTATATGGAACAAAGTAACATTGTTTCCTTTCCTGATAAATTTGATTTGGTGCACTGGTCCGGTAAGCAATTATAATTGCAGATATTTCTCAATCATCTAAGCTGATCTTTAATTCTGCCAACATCTTAGTTCAAATAGTGCTTAAGTGATTTAAGGAAAGGAGATGGAAGGTATGGGAATGAGGAAAACATGAGAGAGAAGAAAGAAGAGGAAGAAAGGGTGGAGAAGGAGTCAAGGAAGATGGGAGAGGGAGAATTAGACTACGGCACGCTGGAGAAAAAGGTTGTGTACCTATAGTGAGGTAGGCAAGAGGTGCTCTTACTTGCAGTCTGATGTATGTTCTTCTTATCTGTGTTTGGGGGAGAAGAATATACCTGGCCACAGGGTCAAGTCCAAACGTTTGCAAGTGAAGGATTAGGGAGTGTGAGGCATGGAAAGCAGAGCCGCGTTGGCCGTATATTTAGCACAGACCCTGCATCTGCTTGGCTGGCTATTACCCTGCAAGGCAGACGGGAGCAAACCGTATGGTGCATGCGTCTCTGTCTTCCCTGAATCTTCCCTGAATCTGCCCTGCACTCCTGCGAGCACCAGATTTATTTCATTGTTTTAATCATCCTCAACAAAGTCATCCATCAGCATCTTAAAACTTTCCTCCTAGGGTAGGAGCTAAGCAGCCATTTTATTGATGAGCTTATTGAGATTTTATATGCGTCTGACAGTGGCTTTCATCACAGCATCGTTCTGTTGCTTTGGCAGGAGAATTTTATCTAAAATATATGAAACAAAGGGAGGGCTTAGCACAGCTAAATGTTTATTAAAAAAAAAGAGGGAAGTTGGTGGTAGAGTCTGTAGTCAGTAGAGGCACTGGAGTATTCAAGAAATAGAACTATTAGCTGAAAATTCATAGGGGTTTTTTTGGTTTTGGTTTTTCTTTTAATTAGTTATTGCCTTTAGTCATAATAGATTTTTCATGACCTTGGAATTAATTGTGAGCAGCAGAGGAACTTAAGGAAAGATTGAATGATTTCACTTCCGAGTTGTTTTTCCTGGGTAAACAGACATGATGTTATTTGTCATTGGCAAAAGGTTTCAGTGCTGCAGGTTGTAAAGATACCGTTTTGTCTTCTGCAAGCACAAAAATCACGGGGAAAGTGTTGTGGCGTTTTTTTTTTTAGGAGAGTGGAGGAGCAGCTGTAAGGTGCAGCCCTCCATGTAAAGTATCCTCCAAGTTCAACATCACACACAAATTCTGTGTGATGTACTTTATGGACTCCCAGATTTTCAGTGTCTAGGGCAAGCATCCCGAGCGTGAGGAGCTCAGGGAGTGGGGACCCAAGGGCGTCTCATCCAGTATGAGTCCATCCCATCCCTACACTCTGTTGTTTGAGGGAACACCATGCTGCCCAGTTCTATTTGTCACCATCAAAGCTGGTGTCGGCTGGAAAAAAAATATTTGAGGTTTGGGGAATGGTTTGCTTTTTCTTCGTCTTTCATTTTAAGGAGATGATGTCCGTTTTAACCGGGAGGTGCTGAAATGAGCATTTCTGATCTGTCTGGTGACACCTGTCGTTCATGTGAAGTTTTTGGCAGTGATAATGGATTCATTGCTTGTATAAAATTACTGCCTCCCAGCTGCCTTTGTGTGGTTTTATGTTTGCTTGCGTAAGTAACTCAAAAATCATTTGTAGCATAGATTTCTTGACCAGATCAAGCAGTGTCTCATGAATTCTCAATGCCTCCTTCCTCAAACCACATGGTCAAAAAAGTCTCTTGCTTAGAGAGAAGACTTCCAGTCTCGGGGCAGCTTTCACTACGTCTGTGATTGGATTGTTTATGTTGGCAGCAGCACTAAAGACCCTAAATCCAGGAACTAGGACTAGATTAGGTAGTAAATATTATGTGAATAAAGAATAAAAAGTAAACACCTGCTTTAACAAGTTTACAGTCTAAATGCATATTTGTCATAAGAAGTACATTGTTATTTTCGTAAATGCAGTTCTTGGTGCCACAGTCCCCAGACTGTCAATTCCCACCGTGTACACACAGTGGTTTTCTCACCCTGACACGCCACCTTTGATAGCCACAAAACACAGGGGATTTGGCTAGCGCTGAAGGCTTTGTATCAAGTACAGAGGGAAAAAAATCTGATCGTTGTTGTTCATGAATGGGACAACTCAGTACAGTATATTGGTAATCCTGTGCCAACATGAGGTTTGAAAGTACTGAAAAAATAAGAGAATAGTGTCAATCATTAATCTGGAAGCTTGGCCAGTGAACGAAGCAAGGAACCTTCAGGACATCTTTAAAAGTAATTATTATTCATTAATATGCTTATTCCAGTTTAATAAACTTGCTTATTTGACCCTGACTTCACTTTCTTTAATTGCTTTCATTGAGCCACAAAGAAGGTGTAAATGGTTAAGTAAATTGGGAACTTTCCACTTCTTTCTCCAATCTCTTTATTAAGAATATGTGTACTCAGGCATGTATTAGTGCCATCAATATTGCCTTGCTGCCCGGTTTATTTGAAAAAAAAAACCTGTAAGAGGTATTCCTAGATAAGGATTTACATCCAAATGAAGGTGAAGTGTCTCTCAGATTGTTTTCTTGTTTAGTATAATTTTAATTGCCAACCTTCTGACTCACTGGTTTGGACTGTAGCCAGGTTAGATTTGGGTCATTGCCTATTTATAGTGTTTTCAAAATAGACGGTGCAGGTGTTGAGTTGTGTGTACGCTTATAAATGTTTCCTGTGGGCTTCTACTGTGTGCAGTTGTGCAGTAGGGCAGAATTCAGATCGCCATTGTAACAATCTTACAGATTTTATTTAGCACATCTGCAAGGAAGGAGTTCCTTGTCCTGTATATAGACATGTAGATACAATGATAGAGCTTTGAGTTACGAAGGCTGATGTGGCTGTGTTGCATGGTTTGTGGTCATGCAGTCCGAACAGATTGAAATTAGGATAGACTGTTTTCTAAACTTATCTCTGGAGAAAAAAAAAGAAAAACAAACAAACAAACAAACCCCAAAACCCAAAGAAGAAAACACTAAGACAGTACAACAGCAGTGCAGCAGGATCCTGATCTAGGACAAGGTTCTCTGTTGCTACCCATAGTAAACATCAACAGTTGCATTTCACCATAGGAAAAAAATATGAAATGACCCACATTACTGCATATATTTACACTCACTTTACAGAAAAAGAGTTTTGTTATTTTATTTTGTGTTTATTGATAATGGAAAGATAGCTGTGAGGTGAGAAAACAGACAGCCCTTGCTCTGAACAGCTCGCACCTTAAATAAATAATTGTGCAAGCATAAGGAGAATGGGAGAAGGAGGAGGGTGACACTGAGTTTGCACACACACCATCTTGGTGTGTGAAGGTGCTCTGTAACTCAGTACTTCTTAGTGCTGAAAGTTTTCAAGGTATTGAACTATTTGGAAGGTCTCTTCTTCACCTCTGCCACCTGTGAGTTTAACTCTCTACCAGGCTGTTGTCCTGTGTCAACAGTTGACTTGGAGTGTGTCATACCATGGGAGATAGCAGCGTCTTTCTGTGTCTCCCAAGCTGAGATGACGTGGATGGCTTGGAAGGGTTTAACTGAGGAGGGGTCCCTGCACCCTTCCTTCCAGCAAGGCTTCAGGTTCCCTGCGGTGCTGCTCAGTCTTCTCCAAGATGTTCAGGCCTCTCCGTTTCCTATCTTTGGCCTGCAGGTTTCTGCACTTTTCAAGCTCCTGCTCGCCCACGAAGATGCGGTGGGTTTTGGGGGCAGGAACTCCCTTCCCTTCAGCTCTTCACATGTGGATTGCTGCTACCTCTTCTTCTGGCTTCCGGGTGGCCCGGGCTAGCAAAACAGGGTGAACCTTAGTCCCAGCAGTTTGTGTAGCATGAAACAACTGGCAGTGGAGAAACCAATGCCCGAGAGAAGTCTAACGGGACTGCAGAGGGTGTTTGCACGTATGGCTGGAGCTGAAGGCATGAGCCCTGCGGTGCCAGGGGGAGCCAAGCTGGCCGGCAGCGCTCGCCGAGCAGCGGCTGCGGCACCAGGAAGCTGCCGTTCACATGGTGCGGGGTAGAAGCGAATTATCTCTAAACTGCCTTGTGGTTTAAAGGGTATATATTAGTATGCGGCAGTGTGGTAGTCAGGTGTGCCCTCAGACCGGTCGGTGACAACTTTGTTAAGCTCTGGTGGAAACCAGGACAAAAGCGGCAGCAGAGAGTTGGTGCGCCAGAGTTGTCATTTGTTTTTCTCTGTCATCTTTGGATTACTGATAATGGGAGGATATGTTGACTCGTTTGCCTCTGCTTTGAAACTAATGCTTATTTGAAAAGGAAATAAAGTGACCTCTGAGTGAGGCGGTGCTGGCTGCTCTGAAAGGGGGGCTGCCACTGTGGGAATTGTGCACCCAGCTGTAGGTTTAGGATTGCATGTCTGTCTTTGCTGCAGGTTTAATGTAATTTAAAATAAACAGGAAGATTGAAGGGCATGGGGCAAAGGGGAAAGTGCAATGGAAAACTGGATATCATTAAACTGAAAAATCCTCTGTTAGAAAGTGTGCAGTCTTTGATGTCTTGGTTGTTTAGATCACATAGCATTAAAAATGGGATTAAAAACATGTTCATTTTTATACATCATATCTCCACCATTGCAAGCACTTTCAAGTTGCAGTCAGTTAAGGAGCTTTTAATGATAATGACCCAATTATTTTTAAGACTTGGTAGTAAACATATCATGTCGATATTTTCAGGGTTTAAATTAATGATTTCAGTTTTACAACTTGGTAAAAGCTACTGTAAGAAAAAAGCGTGCTGTATGAAATTCCATTGGCCAGGCACCCTTTCATCATACCCTATTCTTGTTACAACAGGAAGCATTAATTAAAATTGGAAGCCCATGAGTAATTACTTCTTTCCTTGCAGTTTTGTTTGAATGGCATTATTACGTTCAAATCCTGTGTGAAGGTCGTGGTTAAGGTAGTTTGAACATAAGTGAATAGTTTTCAGTCTTTCAGAGGTGAGGAACCACAAACTGGTGCTTTCCTATACAGGATGCTGTCACAGTTGCACTATTCTTTATTTTCTTTAATTTGATTATTAGAGTTTCTGATTACTTCCTTAAAAGGGGAGGAGGGAGTTAAAATGGATATTTTACAATTAGCGTAAGATGACCGCAGACTCTACTAATAGTCTTTTGGGGATGATAGTGATTCTGGACAGGTGATATTACAGATACCATCTCCTCTGTAATAATTGCCCATAAGCACGTGCCCAATAGGAATAACACTCTGAAGTAGATTACCCCTTTTTTTCAGTTTTGAGGAGCAAGCAGCTCTATTCATTGCAGGGTTCAGACTCTACCGCTGCTCCTAGCTGCCTGGCATGACAGCCCAAGAAAGCCCTGAGCCTCAGTCAGACCTGCAAGATACTGTCTTGAACCAGGTGGACTTGCCTCTCCTTAAAACAGCTGCAGTTTCTTTTAGGCAAAGGTTCAAGAGAAGGGGCTAAAGAACTAAGAACAAGTTCCTCTAAATTGTCCTCCTGTTGTTCTCTTGCGTGCAGTTGTTTTTGCTCGAGTACAACGCTGTCGAAACAGAGGTATCCGAGATGGTGTGAGTGGGAGAGGGCTGTGCTAGCTACGGGGAAAAAGAAGTCTGCGCTTGTGTGCTCGTTTATTTTATTATGTAAGGATACAAAGGCTGAGCTCGTGTTTGGTGTTTTCTGGATAGAACAGTATTTTCTAAAAAACAAAACAAGTAAACAAAAAACCCCCACATGTCATGATGAAGCCTATAACTTTAAATTTCATCTTGCAGAACAAAGCCTTTGTCAGTCTTTTCCTGCTTTCCTTTGCTCTGAGTTTTCATGCCAGATGAACCAAGGCTGTTTACTCCCGGGATCAAGTATTCAGCTTGCACTGTGAACAGGTGAACGCTGACAGAGCTGAGTTCTCTTGCAGTAATGACTTAAAAGTGAACTGTGCAGAGCTGGAGGCCTGAATACCCTTCCTATGGAGTCTGGTGTTCCTCTTCTCAGGCTGGTTAGTGGACAGCTAAAGCACATGTATATCCTTGCAACTTTGTACGCTGCCTTAGTGTCAGAAAAAATTTCAGTTGCTTCTGAAGCAACCAAACCCAGACCTTGGCAAGTATGTAAAAGAAGAAAGTGTTTTCATTGGCAGTCTTCTATTTACTACTATATTTTAATATTTTAATCACATACATGTGTCCTGGTTTTGGCTGGGATAGAGTTAATTTCCTTCCTAGTAGCTGGTACAGTGCTGGGTTTTGGATTTAGGATGAGAATAATGTTGGTAACACAACTATGTTTTAGTTGTTGCTGAGCAGTGCTTACACTGGTCAAGGACTTTTCAGCTCCCCACGCTCTACCGACTGAGAAGGCTGGAGGTGCACAAGAAGCTGGGAGGGGACACAGCCAGGGCAGCTGGCCCAAACTGGCCAAAGGGATATTCCATACCATGTGACGTCATGCTCAGTACATAAACTGGGGGGAGTGGGCTGGGGGGTGGGGGCC
>NW_008825409.1:6313822-6337656 GCF_000699105.1 Pygoscelis adeliae | reverse complement strand
TCCGATTCTCTCCCCCATCCCACTGGGGTGAGGGGAGTGAGCGAGTGGCTGCGTGGTGCTCAGTTGCCAACTGAGGTTAAACCACAACAACATGTATTTTATCTCTGATTTAGAATATTACATAGAATACTATCTTTCTCCTTACCTTTTCTGCAATGTAGAATATGGTCTAATATGCATTGTATAATAATGTACTCTATAATACACACAACATACAGTTGTGTGTGTGTATATATGTATGTGTGCATATATATGTGTGTGTGTGTGCACATACATACATATCCTTAATTTACAAAACCCTGTTTCTGCATTGAGCTTTGGTGTAATTTCAGTACCTCATTGACAAGGACAAGGTATAAGTTGTGTATAAAATCATCTACTTATAACAAGCTAATGGCAGGACTGCAGCTTAGTCCCATTAGTAATATCCCCTGGTATGTACTCTGTAATTGCTTTTAATTACTCTATCTCCCAGCTTTCCTGAGCAGAAAATGCCACTGAAAGGCTGCCATAAACATGGTAAATATATTCCGGTCCATGCTTCTAAATGGGTAGGCATTCTCCACCAGTCTGTTTTAGTCATTGAGCTGCGATCTGAAATTTCGACTGTTAAAAACAACAAGGTGACAAACTTCTGGGTTTTGTTTTGAGGTTTTTTTGAAAGTGCCTGTTTGTAGATTCTGGTTTGGCTTTGATGACCACCTCTCAGTGGTAGCCTAGGGGTGATGAATACGTTCTTAATGATGGCAACCATCAATATATATGCTAGAGACATTTTTAATTCATTTAAAAAAGAAAAGGTTTAATGTAAGTATCCATGGATAATAACTTTGAAATACCAGTGGGGAACTAAATAATTCTATGACTGATTTGGCAAGAAAGGATGCAAACTCATTTCAAGAGCTCCGGGACACTTTGGGATCCACTGAACTTCCAGTCTTCCTTTTAGTATTGGCTATCCATTCATAACTTGTTGGTCCTGGCAGGAGATGTTTGCATTGCATAGGCTGTCTCCAGCTGATACTTTCCTTCTCCTATAAGCCAGAGGAGTAGAGAATGAATCAGGTTTTGTTTTGGCAAGGGAGATTTTGTAGCAGTGTTAATTGATAACAGTCATTGTGCTTTTAGGGATGTGAAAGTGGCATATGAATTCCTGAATTTTCTGCAAGAGAACAGAGCAAGCGCTGTGTGCATTTACACACATGAGAAGGAGTGTATTCCCAACAAACATTTGTCCAAATGTTTAGATTTCCCAATTTTCTTTGCTTACAAGTACACTAATCGAGTATCACACCAAAAAAGCACTTTGATTTGTTAGTGCTTTGCAGATTTTGAGCCCATCTATTAACAACTTGATAAAACTTTGGTTAATTTGTGTTGCATGTTCTAAATTTCTGGTATACTGGACATGTTACATCATTGCAGAGCCCGAGCAGAATGCCGTGTGTGGACACATTTCGCACTGTTAGGACTGACTTGGGTCCGTTGTGTGTAGGATGAAGCACAAGCAAAATCATTTGTTTGTGGTGTAGAGGTGATCTGAGAAGTGGGGTTTTCTTGCAGGGGTTTTTGATTAGCTGGAAGAATAATTAACCAAAGACACAGAGACACTTGTTCTGCCGGACCTCTCTGTTGTTAGATAGGTTGGGCTAGCTTTCATTGACCCACAGGTTCATAAGCCTTCAGTAAGTGTTGATGAAGTGATAGGTTTTTTCCTCTGTTGTTGTAACTTGCAGCTCTTTGCTCCAAATGAGTGGTTTTGCTCCATCCTGTGCTTTATGTTAGAACATTTTAGGAAATCTCCTTTTAACATGAAGCATAATGGAAGTTCAAAGATTTTTTGCACTTTCATGTAGAGCTGATGGTTGAACACATTCCACAAACCTTATAGATCTTCTGTTAACACCATCAATTCTTTGGATCATGTTCAATTTGTCAATAATTTAGATAGATGGCCTTGGAAGGTTTTCAGTAGGGCTTGTGCTGTACTGTTCTTCTAAATTAAATTGCCTATTTTGGTTTTTGTAGAGTCCCATCTACTGTTACCAGCACAGTAGGAAAAAGGGCCAAAGTGTGTCAGAGACCCTCTTGTATCCAGCTCTTTCTGTTTTGAGTATTATAAATAGGTCTGAATTAATTTCTTGAGATTTTTGCAGAACTCTTTCTGCAGAGCTCTGAAAACGTATTTTCTATTGGGATACCTGATCATAACATCAAAGAGAAGGGAAATGGCTTTCAAGGTGATTCTTAGTGAAGTTATTGAATGTTTGCTTTTCTACTCTGTGTAGTCAGTGTACCACCAGCAACATCTGGCAGAGTTAACTGGTGTGTCAACAGACTAACAGGACCTGTTCGAGCAGCAATTGTTGTTTTTTTTCCAAAGTGCTTAAGAACTGCAAGAAAAAAGGCCTCACTATCTGAGTGATCTTTTCGGATACTAAATATCTGCCCAACTTGCAGTCCTTTGGGATTGTTCAGTTACAACATGTCCCTCAGCAGTCTTGGACAAGTGCTTTGACAGCCAAAAAACTGTGGTATATCTGTGTAAATTCCCAAAGCGATACCAGCATCCTTATTCACTAATATTTCACCTTAATTCAAGGTTTTGCCAGGAGCTGGAATTTCACTTTGCATGCAGATCTGGGCAACTTATAGAAGAATATCCATGAAGATATGTCCTGTAGTGACACCAGCTGAAACTTGCATCTTCTGTAGTGTGCATTGTACTGTCCTGTATGTTTGGAAAAATTTGAGAATGTTGCAGAAGAAATATGTGATGCATGTTCAAGCAGGTCTTTTTTTTTTAAATGGCACAAAAACTTTCCAACACCCTGTGGACTGGTAGTAACTGAAGTACAGACAAAACTGACAAACAAAAGTGACACTGTGGCATTCAACTTTAATCTTGGTGACCATCTTGAAAATGTACCTCTGTGGCAAGTCAATTTTGTATGGAAAGAAAATTCTGCTGTGCAACTGAAACTTGCCTGATTTAGATTTTGCAGCTCAGATCGTAATAGTTCCTCTCTCCTCCATGACTGAGAGGTGGGGACATGGAATAAGTGTGTGGCTATCACACACAGTTAGTAGTGCTGTTCAGTGGGAGAAAAAGTAGGGTTGTCATCATATTGCACAAAAGGTTTGTGGTTCATTTCTATACTCCTGTTACCATATTTTAAATACTGTTGCCACTGTGACTGCGGGTTGGTCATAGCTCCCAATGATTTTGGTGGTTTGGAACCAAAACCTGTCTTTATTGCTGTCTTTTTTTAGCTTGTTTTGGAATTTGCTCCTAGTATTGAATTCAGAATTGCCCCATCATGAACGAACCAGTAATACCTGATTTTGCAAAGGTAAGACATTCATGCAGAGTGATCTATTCTCCAGTAAATGAGAGAATGGTGTTTCTAACTGATGGACTACGTTCTCACATCAGATATCTTTTGTATGCTTTTGTTACAAGGATCTGTTGCTCTCTGAAAATCTCTTCAATAAAAAGAGCCTTTTGCCATAGACACAGGCGGATTCTTCCTTTCTCTGGTTTCTCATCAGCCTGTGCAGTTGTAGCAGGACCAAGTACCCAGGTATCAGTAGAAGAGCATGAGGCCGAGGCACATTGGCTTTCAGTACAAGTTTTTTTTCTACTGCAAGGAACTTCACTGTGTGTATTTCTGTCGTGAGACCATGACCAGCACAGAGCGGCGATTCGGGAGGTTACAAGCTGGCACGTTGAGGAGACCCGCAAGTACCTGCTGGGCCTGAGGAGCAGACTGATCGCCAGCTGTGTTTTCCTGAAAGGGCTTGGACAAGTTCCATGTTTTGAGCAAGACGCACAAAACTCATATGGCTAAGAGCAGTCCTTGAGGCGCTTTTTAAGTGTGCTCTCCAGTCATGTTTAATTACACCTCTAGCTGGGTAAAACTTTCGTCAAGTTTTAGAAGTCCCTGGCCCGTGCTTGAACTCATGCAGCTTAAGGGATGTGGCACTACTACTTCAGACTTGCTTCTGTTTGTCTTCTAGTCCTTCAAACAATCTTTCTCTTTTAATCCTTCAAACAAACATTTTTGAAAGATTTTTTTGTTTATAGTTAGCTGCTAGAACGATTTGGCATCTGTGCCTATTTGCATCACGTACCGAGAGAGCAGGAACTGAGAAACAAATGCAAGTCTACTCCAGCATCTCCAGCGATGAGGTCCTGAGTGATTACTACTTTGCCCTTAAACTCCCATGTGTCTTTGTAGAAGCTAGTGCTAATTCATGTAATTTCTGCAGGCAGTGTAAAGCTCTGATGGGGAGAGGGGACTGATTTTTTGGGGAGGTTCTTTTTTTTTAAAAAAAAGTATATGTTTTTGCAGAAAATCATTCTAATAATAAAACCAGGGTCTCAGAAGTTTACGATCTTGAAATATATAGGTACTAGTGAGGCAAACATCCCAGATACATACATGACAAAAATTGTCAGCTGCAAATGCTAGAAGAATTCTTTGCAAATCATGTCTGCAGCTGCTGCGGACAGAGCTGAGGTAAGTCAGCCTGCGAGCTGCTCTCATTTCTGCAGATGGTCCAAAATACCTCAAAGCTTCACCCTGAGTCTAGGATGGCTTTGCAGGCTCCTGGTACACAGTGCTTGTCCCGTGCTGTTCTGGGCTGTGCAGAAAGATGAGAGGGTTGCAGAAGCTGGTCTGTGTGCAGTCTCTTGTGTCATCAGCTGCCCCTTTGCCCTGGGGGAGCTCTCTGAGGCCCCTGCACATTTCCATTTTTTAGTTCAGATTCCTCCAGCTGTGCCTTGCAAGATGCCTACCGTGAGCCCCAGTCTGTCTTTTCCCTTTCCGAGGCACTGGTCACTGGGAAGGACTGGGGGATGTCCTTGGCACACATTGGTCCCAGAAGAGCTTTCAGCTGGGTCTGGTGCAGACTCACATTTGAGTCCGTTTCAGATGTTCCAGAAGTGTTTTTAATCACGGACCTAGCCACTGTGTGTCTCACCCTGATTGATCACTTTTAAAGCCCGATCCCATTGTTCTCCCAAATTACCTCATAACACAAAATGAGTATCTCCACAGCAGACATTTCCCACTGTGCCCTGCTGTGTGTCTGTGACTGTTCAGAAATACGCACACCCTGTACCGGTTAGACATCTTTGCACCTAGCAGGTTTATCTCCCTCAGGCTGGACACGGTTAGCTTTACTACTTTTCTATTTGCAAAGGTGCTGGTTGTATGCTGAAAGTTTAGCCTTGCCTTCAAAAAGAAGATACTTAACTTCTTGCCCTCATTCATAATCATACAGTTAACAACTATGCAGCTAAATAGCATTGGTCCACATTCTCAGCAGGGCTCAATTAATGCAAGTCACTCAAGCTCATACTTGAAAGTCAATGGAGATAATCTGGTATATAACAGCCATGTATCTGGCTCATTTTTCACGTGCTGTGAACACTGCGAAACATGTTCATACAAACCTCTGCTTTGCTACAGAATTACCTTGTGTCTTGGTTTAACCCCAGCCGGCAACTGAGCACCACACAGCCGCTCGCTCACTCCCCCCACCCCGGTGGGATGGGAGAGAGAATTGGAAGGGTAAAAGTGAGAAAACTCGTGGGTTGAGATAAAAACAGTTTAATAATTGAAATAAAATAAACAGTAATAATAATAATAGAAGAATATACAAAATAAGTGATGCACAATGCAATTGCTCACCACCCACCGACCGATGCCCAGTCAGTCCCCGAGCATCAGTTGCCACCCCCCCAGGCAACTCCCCCCGTTTATGTACTGAGCATTATGTCACACAGTATGGAATATCCCTTTGGGCAGTTTGGGTCAGTTGTCCCGGCTGTGCCCCCTCCCAGCTTCTTGTGCACCTCTTTGCTGGCAGAGTATGGGAAGCTGAAAAGTCCTTCACTTAGTATAAACACTGCTTAGCAACAACTAAAACATCAGTGTGTTATCACATTATTCTCATGAAATTCTAAATTTCTCCCTAAATCCAAACCACAGCACTATGCCAGCTACTAGGAAGAAAATTAATTCTATCCCAGCTGAAACCAGGACACCTTGTGACTTTGAAAAAATGAGATTTTAGAACTTCCTTATGTTTAAAATGATGTGAATGGAAATCCCTTTCTCTTCCCTTATCTGTTTTTTCTTGCTTGACAGTGAATTATGAAAGAAAAAGTTTTATTTTACAGTAGTACATTGTATCTCAATTAGGGTCTCTGATAGAGCATTCAATGTTACTATTCTGTGTAATTTTCAATTAAGCAATAGTTCTTGCTTTTCTGTTGCTTTTCATGCTGGTCCTCTGTCCGTATATATGTGTACATAGGTGCTTCATTTTGCATTGCGCAGATAAGTAATTTTAAATTTCCTAATAATTTCAGCATGTGTGTCTGTGTGCATGCCACCTCAACACAGAAACAATATAAGTTATATGTATTATCTAAGACTAATTTTTTTATTGAACAGAAGTTGGGGGGGTGATCTCTCAGAATTCTGAGTGGCATATTTGAATGTGACTCCGCTATGTTCTCATCAGTGCAAAGCCTAGGTAGAATTTTATTGACTTGATATGCTCATTTTAAATGCAAGTTTCGAATACATATAGAAACTATTGTATCAACCAGCAGTAAACATTTCTAATTGCAATTGATCAGGGTTTGAATTATCATAGCCATATGTAACATATTAGTGAAGTAAAAAAGCTTTGATGGCATGAGTTTGGGAAGCCAGGTTATTCCGTTCTCCCCTTCTTCCCACCCTCATTAGAAAACCCTTCCTTCCATTTGTCCTGTGTCCTACTGACTGAATGTGTAGACGCATCGTAAGTCTGACGTCTTGTTTGGCCTTCTGAATCATCAGCATTGCACATACTGCACTGTGGTCAGCAGGACAGGTTTCTTGCACCATGTGGTCTTGTCAGGAGAAGTCCAGTGTCTGGCATTCATGGAGGGGGACGGATGCCCCTGTGCATGCTGATGGGGTCCATGGCAGACCCCAGGTGTAAGGCTGTTCTGGATGAGTAGGGAATGGGGTCCTTGGGAGACAGCGTACTGTACAGCAGTCCCATAAGCTACGCAAAATGGCTCCCAGGGCAAAAGGTTTCATCCTTCATACTGTTAAAGCAGCTAAGCAAAATCCTACACAGAAAATAACATGCCCTTTGAGGGATCTCTGGAAGTTTAGAGCACCAGGGAATTCAGATTGGACATGACATGACATGACATGACATGATGGTTTTCCAACCTGTCAGCCCCTTGAGGTTGAACACAGATGAAATTACTGTAACTCTGTCAAAGTGACCTTTGTCACAGCCCTTTGTCATTTTGCAGTATAAAGCCGTTCCACAGAAGGACTTCAGAAGGTCCTGCATGGCAGCAAGAGTTGGAGTGCCGACTTCACCTGAGAGGCATGCAGGATAAGCGGAGGTAACGCAGAAAGATACTGGTTCTGCAGTGGGATCGCTCTCATTGAACAAGCTCCCAAGAGGGGGATTTAGGAAGCATTTGGATGGCCGTGGGCCCTTTCTTTGGGAAGGTGCGCATGCATGGTAACACCTGGTGTGTTCATCCCCATTTATTTACCAAATTCCATCTTGAATGGTTTTTGTTCCTGAAGTATTGGTATAGTTTTGCTGATGTCATTGTCTGCTTTGCTCTACCCTAGGGGCACCTGTATTTCAGTATCCGATGAAATAATCTGTATAGGCTTATAGGCTCATATAGAAGTGACTGGACTCTTAGGTCCATGGAACATGCTTTGTAAATTTATCATTATTAAGTAGAAAGGAAGTGTATGTCCAAAGGACTTTTTTTCTTACAAATCCTTCTCATATAATACCAGTTTTACTGCAAATGTGGTTTTTTTATTTTTTGAGATTTAAAAGTTTTCCTACTAAAGCTACTTCCTACTTTTTTCCTTTCCCACAGCTAACCTCCCTTTTTTAATAAAAGCAAAGAGGAAGAAGTGAAAAAGGGGCATGAGGAAGCAGAAAGACCTTAATTTTCAATACCAAAAAAAAAGCTTAAATTCTCTTTAATTTCTTCAAAAATCTTTTTTGAAAGGAGGGCTGCTTAGGAGGGAGCAAACATGAAATATTTTTTATCTCATGTTCCATGTAGAAAAAGAATAATTTTCTAGTATATTTTCAACATATTTTTAATCATCTCTAGTAGAAAATTTCCTCAATGTATCATTGAGGTTGATCATGTCTGAAGTTGATGTTCTAAAATGTTGTTTCTGGTTTTGTACTCACGATCATAGTCTGAAGTTATTTAAATGTTACAAAGTCCTGCTAGTGACATTGCAGCAAGAATTTTGTGTATAGACTGACATATTATAACAGTGTTATGATGATTTATGCCATTAAATATGGTACAGGTTGAGAAAGTTGTGTGTGTTTTCATAGCAGCCCTAAGCTTCCTTGTGTCAAATATCCTGTAGAGCTCAGGGTAGTCCACAGCTTTGAATATGTAACCAACCCATTTTGTGCTCACGTTGGCTTCTGGTGGTCCGAAATATAGGGTAACCTGGGGCACCATTCATTCATTTTTTTGAGTTTTTGGCAAAGAGAAAATGGAAATATTATTCTGACCGTGAAAATGTTTTATTGCAAATGAAAGATAAACCTTTTCATAAAGAATGCTTGGGTGAAATTGCTTTAGGCTCCATGACGAGCAAAATTTTCACTTTTTCAGGTTTTTTTTGTGGGTCAGTGAATCTGCTTCCCCTTTCAGATATAAACTCATGGTGGAGTATTTAATAGACTTAATAAAACCCCCTACAGAGCTCAGATTTTGTGAGAAAAAATAGTGAGATGACTGCTCCTCTGGGCTGCAGCTTTGCAGCAATAGCTGATGCTCACTATTTACTCCAAGAAGGAACTGATAGTGAAGTCTCATCTCAGGCCCTTATAAAAAAAAAAATAACAGTCCTGCTGCCACTGCCTCACTTTCAGGAACCAAAGCAGACTTCTCCGCAATCATCTGGTTCCCGCTAAAAGTTATGGACCCACTCGAAAAAGACATCTGAAGTCTTCTCAGCTGCTTGCTGCAGGAAGCTGCAGAGCCCCCCGTTGCTGTGTGCACCTGGTTCACCTCTCAGGCTGAGTCTGCCCCCCATCCAACCCACAGCAGTCGTTTCCGTTCTGCAAAGTTGAGGCATAAAACCAATGTCCCTGGTCCAACCTATGGGCCATAAAAGCCCACGGGGAGGGACATGAATCCATTCTGCTCACATACCTAGTCCTCCTGCTTGCACATTCTTGTTTTTTACAGTAAAAGCAAAAGTTTGGCTACACAAACGTTCTTCCTTTAAATCTCTGGAATGGAAATAGCCTGAAAACCTGGTCTTTTTTTGATTAAAGAACTTTCTGAATGCTTCAACAGCTCAGTAAAGCTTTTACAAACCAAAAATCAGGAAAGTAGCCAGGGCAGGTTCTCCACAGCCCTAAGAACTTGCTACTACATATGTTCTGACGTATTCCTGCAATGGGAAGCAATCCTTATCACACATTTAGATAGTTCTGCAACAGTTCTGTAATATCTTTGCGATATGTGGCAGTTTGGGGCGTAGGCAAAGGGAGTTAATTCCATTATCAGAAGAATTAACCTTCCCATCCCCTGGTTATACTGGAAGGAAAGAGCGAGCCCCAGCTGCGTCCTGCAGCTCCATTTAGAAAAGATCCTTCAGACAGAAGGATGGTTCCCCGTCCAAATTTAGATGTGTAAACTTGCTGCTTACTCGAGTTCATCCTCCAGTGGTTTTGGTGCTCTGACTGATTGTACATTATGTACCTTGTGCATTAAATCTATGCCAAAAGAAACTTGAAGCATTTCTATTAAAAGATTACAGGTATCTGTTTTTCTCCTCCTTAAAAGTTCACAGGCTGCAATTAATGCAAAACTGCTCTGAAAGATGCTTTACAATCTGCTTGGTCTATGATTTCTGCAAGTACCATTACTCTACAAGCATGAATTAGGGAACATCCAAATAAATATATTTATAATGTACTAAAATCGTAGATTAGCAATGCCCAAATGCCCACAATTATTCACTGTGTTTCCTCAGTTGTTCTTTCTGGGAGAGGAGATTTGAGTCCTCCTCCTTTGGAGTTAATATTTTAGTTTATATGAGTGTGTGCACAGGTGCATGAATACAGCCATTTTCAGCAACGTGACATCAGTGTTTTGGTTTGGAAGTTGCATGTGCAACTTTTTTTGTTAAAACCTATGGGGAATCTTTAGGCTTTGGATGGTTTAGAAAAGTCTAGCAAAAGACAGGAAAAACATGAGCAAAAATGTGGATGGTCACCAGACATTTAGTGCCTACATTAGCAGCTCACTCTCAAAACTTGTAATAACCATAGGGCAAAAAGGCAAAGAGCAAGGGACACCCGCAACTGTGAAGTGACACAGCATACTGGATGGAGAAAAAAAAATTAGACTTTTTTTAGGTATTCAGCATGCTTCATATTGGGTAAGCCTTTAAAAGAAAATGTTAATGATCAAAAAGAAATGATATGAAGAAACTCTGTATTATCTCAGTGCTATCAACTGGAGCCAATGTTTAGCCCAAATTAGAAACATGGAAATTTCAAGAACCCAGAGCTTTCCTGAAAAAAAACAGTAGACAATATATACTGTATATTTTTCTAGATTTCCATTGAATCTTAATATGACTCTTTGGTTTGTGCTGGGGGAAAAATACCTAAAAAAACCCACCCCTCTGTGAGATGCATGCTTACATGTTGCTGTTGGAAAGCGCCAACATGGTAGCAGTGGTTTTGAGTCTGCCGTGAGCATACCTGGGTATGTTAGAGACAGCCAGGATGTTGGGACTAGCTTTTTTATCAATGTTCTGCAGGAGTTCAGGAGATGTGCGGGTGAATTCATGCAACATGCACTCCTCTAATGAAAACTGCAGCATCCAAGATGAGAAAGCAAATCCCTCGCCAGGACGTGGTATTCCTGAAATCGATGTGCAGCTCGGTATACTCGCAGTGCCTGTCTGCAAGATCGTGATACGGTGCACCTTTCTGGTCAGGTCTGCTGTCTGTACTTGAACAGACAGCATAAAGTTGTGTTATTGCACAACAGATGGGGTCCTGCAGCTGTCTCAGAAATCAGGGGGGGTTAAGGGCAAGAAAGAAAATAAGGTAAATCTGGCTGGAGTAGGAAGAGATGGAAAGACTGGAGGTGAAGACGGAAGGATAAACGGAACGAGAACTTGGAGCTCTTTAATTACAGTGATTTTATTTTGCAGAATGCAGGTGTTAAAAAGTAGGAAAATTGCATACAAGATGTTACTTCTCGTGTATGTGGAAGGTGGGGGACTAGGTAGCAAGAAAAATAACGTGCCGAGGGCAACGCTGGGGACCGCAACGCACATAGACTTGGCAATGGGGTAGATTTGAGAAAACTTGTTTAGATGTGAGGTGCTCATGCCCTGATAGCTGGAAGAAGAAAGGATGCTCTTAAGTTTGATTTATATTACATGAGCTCTTTTGAAATCTCTCAAATGCCTTGGGCCTGGTTTCGTGAATGTGCAGACATGCATATTTCTGCGTGGGAACCTTGCTCGCTTGTTTGTGTAATTTCCTCACTCTCTTATTTTTCCACAATTTCTTCTACCATCCCCATTCCTCCTCTATTGCCATGCGGCCAAGGTGCTCTCTTCTCCTAAGTCTATATGGTTAGGAGACTGCACAGTCCTCCTGCAATCTTTTCATGGAGCTCACATTTGAAAACTGAACACAGGGCAGAGGAGCATCTTAAGGGGAAAAAACAAATGTGGTGGGGGTGGAAGCTTTTCTTAAAACCTTTCTTTTATAGAAAGCAAACAAGTAAGAAACCAAGCCATAGGAAGTCTGTCCGTAATGGGAGTCGAATGTGGTCAAGTATGGCTAGGCAGGCTAGCCGTCTCTTTTAGATGTTTTTTGTCACTTTTTAACAGCCTGGAAGTGGAATCTGGCTTTTAACCAGAATCCTGTGTTAGAAATGGTCTTTTAAAAGCAATGTTGTGTGCTGGAAGAACTTGCGATAGTTTAGTTATTGGGAAAAGTAAGTGACTGAGTGCAGCTTTTAACAGCTCCACTTTGATAAGAAGTGAAGGCTAAGGAGAGGAAGTGCCAAAGGGATAAAAAGCAAAGCTTTTCTTGCTGCCTTCCATTATATCTGACATTTTATCCTATTTTAAGAGTTTGTCTCTTTCTCACTTGTCAGTATCTGCGTTCAATCATTACTTGTCAACACCATTTTATATGAATAAATATGCCATGATTAGCTAAAATATGAGTCTCATAATTACAGGTATAGAGTTGCTTTATTTGCTAAGACTTTGTGCCCAGGGAAAATGACACAACATACCAAGAAGGCTTGAAATCTGGAATCTAAATTTATCAATCTGATTATTTAACCACGATTAGGGTATTTTGATTTAGTCCCAGTGTTCTTTGACAGTTCGGGTGTTTGCAGCATAAGCTAAAGATGAAGATGCATTTAACTGTATTTTTCATTGCAGGCATTTTGAAGAGCAGTTGCTTCTCTTTGCGTATGATTCCCTCAGAGAATCTTATCTTTGCAACTGGATTATTTTGTTCTGCTGCTGGGATGTTTTTACTTGGAGCAGTGTTGCTAATACAGTAGAAATCAACTGACACTCATGCTTGAGGGAAGAGACTCCTTGATGTATTTTATTCTTGTCCTGGTTTCAGCTGGGATAGAGTTAATTTTTGTCCTAGTAGCTGGTACAGTGCTGGGTTTTGGACTTAGGATGAGAATAATGTTGATAACACACCGATGTTTTAGTTGTTGCTAAGCAGTGCTTACACTAAATCAAGGACTTTTCAGCTTGTCGTGCCCTGCCAGCGAGAAGCTGGGAGGGGGCACAGCCAGGACAGCTGACCCAAACTGGCCAAAGGGGTATTCCATATCATATGACATCATGCTCAGTATATATAAGCTGGGGGGAGTTGGCCAGGGTTCAGTCATCGCTGCTCGGGGACTGGCTGGGCATTTGTCGGCAGGTGGTGAGCAATTGCATTGTGCATCACTTGTTTTGTATATTCTTTTATCATTATTATTATTATTATTATTAATTTTCCCTTCCTTTTCTGTCCTATGAAACTGTCTTTATCTCAACCCACGAATTTTACTTTTTTTTTTCCAATTCTCTCTCCCATCCCACTGCGGGGGGGCTAGTGAGCGAACGGCTGTGTGGTATTCAGCTGCCCACCGGGTTAAACCACAACAATTCCTTGATGTAATTTGCCCGGAATGATACCAATTCTATATGAAAGTTTTCATTCCAAAGTGCTTTAGCCTATTTTAAAGCATTTAAGTGGTTTTATTCACAGCATTATGGTGAAGACTTCTCTTAAAAATTATTCTGGGTTTTTTGTGATTGCAATTTAGAAATGAAATGATGCCTTGTTAGCCTGTGAAATAATAATACTGGAAACATTATTTCCACATGCACTTCAGATAGCAAGAATATATTTAGTGGTTGTTAGAAATTGGTTAGTGTCTCTGTACTGCAATTTTAAGAAAACCTGTCACTTTTATCTAAAGGATTTAGGTGATTTTCCCTTTTTCAAAATATAAGGGGAAAAAATGTATTAAGAATCATTGCTATTCTTGTGCTTAAGAAAGTGAACAGATCCTCAAAATATAAATTCGTAGACCTCTGGCTAATCTTACAGCATGTAAGTCCCATGATATGGTTTGAAATCCTTGGCTGGAAGGCATCGCAAAAGAGAAAATCCTTATTATCGAGAACTTCAGCTGTTCATCCTCTGAATAACACCTCCGCTGTCTCTCACATTAAAAGAACTAGCCTAGCTCAATGAAATTATTAGGTGAAGGCTCAAAGCAAGCAAAGGGACGTAAGTGCTTTTTCGTACATGGCAGACTGCGACTCTGGAAGTCATTGCCATGGTTTCCCCTGGCCGTCAGGAGTTTGCATGGGTTTGAAAAATGGTTAGACGCGTTCATGGAAAGAAAGTCCAATAAGGCAAAATGCAAGGAGCGTGCGGGCCAAGGCATTCTTGTGGTTTTTTTCCTGGGGGAATCGACACCTTCATCAGTGAACCGATAACGGGGAACGTGCAGTTGATTTCCACGGTTTTGGATGGTACGAAGCTCCTTTGGATAGCCAGATGCTGTGCCAGTGGCAAACACCTCCAAAAGTAACTCACAAAATGGAGTGGGTAAAAAGACGACAGACAAGATTCGGTGTACGGTGGTGCCCATAGGGTAAATAATCTGGATGGTGCCTCTGTTCTAGACTGGGAAGTCACAGTTGCGGCTGGGGAGTGGTCACTGAGAGGTCTCTGAAATCACCAGCTCGATGTGCAGTGGCAGGCAACAAAGCCAACGATATATTGCCCATGATCAGTAACACTGTCCACAATCAAGAAGGATAATGAGAATAAGAGAGAGGGTGCCATTTTTTCCCCACCGATGCACCCACATGTGCGCACTGTGTGCAGTCCCGGTCTCTGCACCTGAGAAGGGCGGTAGCGGCCGGAGAGAAGGTGCGGAGACGAGCAGCTAACACGCTGGAGGGGATAGGGCTGGCTGACGAGTCTGAAAAGGCTGCCACTCCTCCTTTTGGAAGAACCACCTTGTCAATTTTTGAGTGTTACCGTGTGTGGGTATGTTTGTGTTACTCATGTTAGAGCCCTGAAAGCTCTTCTGGTTGTGGTCTGGTTTGTTGCCTTCATCTCTAACACACCTGTGAGAGAATTCATTTATGTTTTAACTTTTCCTCACTGTTCAATGAGATTTGTTACTTCATCATTTAGTAGCAATGTCAAATAACTAACACTTAGTATTTGAACTGTCAGGCAAAGCCCTAAATGGTGCTATAGAAAGAAAAATGTTGATCATAATTATTGTAATTAATTTCCAAATTAGGATTGGGGCTCTAACTTGCAAGGTCCTGTGCAAAAAAAATCTGCAAGAAACAGCCTCAGCCCTGAAGAGTTTACAGTGCAATAAGCAAGAAAAGGTACAAATGAGAAGGGAAGGAAATCAGTGTAGATAACATATGACTCTTAAGCTGTTTGCTGTTTGTGGACTGTATCTTCTGTCCTCCAGTCTTCATGCATTCTCTAGTGGAAATGAGACCCCTTAAAACTCCTCCTCTCCTGACGCCTTCTCCATCCTCTCCTGAAAACCCATCCAAAGCTTTCGTTCCGCAAAGATTCCTTACAGAACTCATTTTTCATGCATGTTAATACACAGATTTCAGTGGCATATGCATAAATTACACACATACTTGGAATAAAGAACGAGAAAAGAAGTTACTAATCCACTAATGGTTGTAGACTTTACAAGTACATATTGTGCTACTAAAGCTTCTGGTATCAAGTGCAAAGGGAATATTTGCAAGTTAAGCCCCTGAGCAAGACAGGAATAAACCACACCTTGCAAAAGGGAACGAGTCAGAGGAGCCGGTGATTTCTTCCTCTTGGGCTGATATTCCCCCTTTGCTGGGACATCGATTCTTCTCTGGGAAACATCCCCTTCCCATGTCTCTGAATCCCACATACTTTGCAACACTTTGATCCACTCTGTAAGTAAGAGCTCCTCCTTTTAATTTAGTTTTGTCTTCTAGGGGGTTTCTGTAAACTAATAACTTATATTCCACACCAGCTTCCCAGGCCTTCCTTACGCTTATGCTGTGTATGCAGCAGGTGAGCAGTGATCATTTTTATCACCGTAGAGTAGAAGAATAACCCAAAGACAAATGGAGTAGCTAACATTGTAATCATAAATCAAGCGCTTAATTGTTGGTTGTAGGACATTTTGGAGTAATAACTTCATTAGAAAAGTAAAATGTGATTTTTAGTTTTGCCACTTTCATTTTATTTACTACTCTTTTTTTTAGTGCACTAATCTGAGCTTTATGAAAATCAGTTCAAAGTGTCTTGGGAATCATTTACAATTTTGTAAGGCTCTGGTTTTGCCTGGGAGAAAACAAACATAGCTTTCAGATAAACATAAAAGCACCAGCTGGTTTTCCCCCAGAATTTTTATTTCCATAATACTTGCCTTTGGAGATAATTTTACAAGAAGAAACATATAATATGTGGAAATATTTAAGAATACATTTACAATAATTCTATTACTGTAAATACAAAGGCTAGCTTTCATGCCTCAGTAACTGCTCCAGAGGTCTCATGTGTTGGGAAAAAAAAGAGAAGAGAGATCTAGGAAGCAGCCCAGCGTCCCAATCCCAGCTTGGCCATCTTGGGGGCCATTGCCTGGTAGCCAGTTTGGTTTTTTGTCAGGACAGAGTTTTCTGGACTGTTAATTTAATGAAAAGCCTGATCTGATTTCTTACTTTTCCCAGAGCATCTTTGCTGGAGCTTGATGGCCTGTGAACAGGAGCTTCAGTAATGTTGGTAGTGTCTGCATCCTCACGTGCTTTTGGCTTAGTGGTAGGACATTTAAATAGTTCAGCCGCTGACTGGGAATATCGTGTCTCTTCCTTCTTAGAGGAGCAGACATCTTTGCAACCTCCATTATATGAATTTTGGCTGCTTAGATTGTGAGCTTGCGTTGGTTAAAAACAGCGGGCCCTAAAGGAGCCCTGATTTCTTTTGAAGGTGTGTCGGTATCCTGCTGTCTGACTGGGAAGAACTGTTGCATCTTCCTAGCCAAAACAGCCCGCCCTCTGACATTACGGTTGATGCCTAAATATGCAAACTAGATCCATTGGTACCTCTTTAAAAGTTGCAGTGGGAAAGCTGAAGGAAACGTTCAGCTTATCATCATCACCTTACGTTTCTCCCACTAGACCCTGACCCAGCTGACATACATCCATGTACATACAAATCTGGCTGCTCTAAGGGGATTGACTCCTTTACCATGCTTTTCCCAATTTCACACGCCTGTGTTATGGAAGGAAAGAGTCTGGGCTAATAACATCACAGGAGAAGAGTGCTGCAGTATCAAATGGTGGTCTTAACTTTGCAGCACATGGGAAAATAAGTGCTGGATTCAGACACCAGAAATGAAGAAGTTGAGTGATATTGTGTGGAAGATTTCTTTTGGGTAGCGCGTATCCTTTTATGTCTGCCCCTGTGAGTGACATGCAATTTCTGTGCTGCTGCACTTCTCTGAGATGAAAGGATTTGTATAACTCACAGAGACAATCTTTGTATTTAACAAAACCGGTTCCCGTATCTTTGATAATTCATGTCTCTCACTTCAAATCACCTGTCTTTCCATCTCCACAAAGAGATGATCCCTTAAAGTCATCTTGTCAGTCACCCTGCCTGCTTTCCTGCCTTTTTCCTTCCTGCTTGCAATCCCACTAATTTGGCTTCTTCCAACACCAGTGGCTTCCTACTCTTTTGCCTTTGCAATGAATCACCCTTCCGTCTTCTGGTTTCCCACTCTTCCTTCCCCAAAGCATCTGTTAGCCAGTCGTTCATTCATGAGTTGTGTAAGGGTGATGCAAACAGAAACGAGAGGGAATTAACTCCTAATAGTCAGTGATGGATTTCCATGTTGCAACTTAATATATTTAGATTTACTTAGTACCTGGTTGCATTTCTAAACAGCTGTCTTTAGACATGGTCCTAAGTTGAGTATATGAGGTCTCCTCAGGAACGGGGTCTTAAATTTGCAGCTCTGACTTGTTGACAGTTTCTGATCAACAGACTAATAACTATTATTTGGTGTACGCCTTCCTATCCTGAGTATTTCTATGGTCCAAATTGCTATAATATTTTAGCATCTCAGTCCTTATGCTGTGCAAGACCTCAATAAGGTAAGAAGGCGGTACGAGCCCATGTCAGAAATGGGGCTGAAACGCGGGGAGGGCATCTGCGTGCTGGTGGAGGGGACAACCTGTAGACCAGGCTCGTGAACCGTTGTGGCAGCACCTGTCTGAAGGAGGTGGGCTGACTTGCCCCCTGGAGGTGCCCCTTCCTTTCCCTCCGTACATGGGGGCCACAGATGGCTGGCTTGGAGCGGGTCCCTCAGTTTTAGGTGGCAAAGTTGGGTGCCGAGTGACTTATCCCCAGGGCTGTGGCTGTCCGGGAGGAGTGCACTGGAGTAGGGACTGACGCCAGGCTTTCCCCGGGTCACATCCTGGCCGGCCACGGGAGCAGAGCTGCTCAGGGTACCAGGAACAGGAAGGGTGTGCTCTCACAGCAACATTTTTCTGATATTTTCTCTTCAGCTTCCTCAACGGGTACAAAATACAGTCTTTCCAAAGCAAGCTGTCTCGGTGCTGTGTTTCATAACCACCAGGGGAAAATCATTAAAGGGGAAGAAAAGGTAGAATTACAGATTCAGCAGCATGGAAGGCAAAACATAACCTCTCTTTTGCTCATAAAAATACTGTGATTTTTCTCAGTTGCGGAGTAACTTAGGTGCGTCTTAAAGTTGATAAAGAATTTTTTCTTAGGAAAACTTAACATCTCTGTTCTTTACAGGTATATTTACATAACATTAGTATCATGTTAAAACAACCAAGAATTACAACTGTATATTTTGTAAATTTTCACACGTAGTAGATAGTAGTAATTCATTAGGACTGGTGAGTAAACAGGTTCTTCAGTTCCCGTTCTGATTCCCATGCACTACACCTGTTTTTTAGAAGTACAGCTTTTTATTGCAGTCAATGAAGCTAATAATGCATGGCAAAGGATGTCGTTAGAATTCATTATATTTTAAAGTGATGTATGACATGCCAACAATTATAATACATTTTTCGGCATAGATCCATGTCACTTCTATCCCTGTAATAAAGGGTACTATTTATCTATTTTTGGGAGGCAGATTTTTTGAAACATTCTAAGAAAGGTAGAAGGGGGAGAGAAGGTGGTCAGTCTTCAATATATATTAAAGAAAGTCCTTTGTGGAACTGGTTTTCTACGTTTTAAGTAACAGTCACGCTGGGATCGGTCTCGGCTGGGTTCTTACCTTTTGTCGTGTAACTCAAAGGAAAAGGGTAAAATGAGTACAACATCGCAGGTACAGCCCAGAAACTGCCACAGGACCAAAGTCTCCGGGTATGAAGCTGAGCAGTTCAGATGTGATGGACCACTTATTTCTGTTACTGAACAAACTTTATTCCCTTTAAGAGTCTCAACTTCTGTTCCCCTGTTCTGCAGCTAACAGCGTTGCTCACAGCTTGTCTGTATGAGAGGGTTACACGGGTGCCTAAGACCCCAAACCGCTGCTCCTTCGGTGGAGATGCCTTTTTCTAGGTTGGTGTGTATCACTTCAGCAGCAGATTACCTAGAGGGAGACATGTTAGGCACATCTGTACAACCGCAACCAGAGCAAACAAACTCCAGTGAATTTGGATGAGGGGCTAGAAATCTGTCTGTGTAGGCAAGCCCCTAAGGTCATAACTAAAACAAAAAAACCCAAAGCATCGGTTATGATGACAAAACCCAAAATAACAACAAAAAAGCCAAACCAAGCCCTTATAAAACACCTAATTTTGCAAGGGGACTATTTAATTGGGAGAGTTGTCACTGTCTCCTCTGACAGTCTTTCTGCAATTGAATGATGCTACATTCAGTGTTTTGATATAAATCATTCTCAGTAAGAAAGATAACCCCTGGTTTAACAGTATTCAGTGTATTTATTCTAACATGGGGTGAAGAAATGGCTAATGCTTGACTGATAATGTTTTGTTGGTTCAATTGAATAATTCCTTGTAGCAGTAAGTAGCCACTGGCCACGCTTGTGTACTGTATTTTCGTTACCCAGTGTTTTATAGTGGCTGGAAAAATACACTGATTTAGATTCCACTTCATTGCCAAAGCAGCATTATGCTGTACTTTGGTACCACTTTAGCCTTCAATTTAGTTGAAGTCTGTAGAGATTTTTCCATAATAATTCTCAAAATCTCTTCCTTCATTAGCATCCTGCATTTAGTATGTGTTTCAGGACCCACACAATCCTGTGCACTACTGCCTGAGTTACTGTACACTTCTCAGCAACCTAACTAACCTGCCTGATAGACGCTACAGCCCACCAGTGCTGCGGTGTTTTGGCTAATTAAAATGTGCTTTTAGTTCCAGTGTTTGCACCAGGTCTCTGATGCATTAAATTACCAGCCTGTAGCGCGTGCTTTTGGAAGTGCAGAGTCTATTTAAATTTGCATAATAGTTTTTAGGATAACTTGTTGAGGATCTTTCAACAAAGGCATTACATACGGCTTGCTTAGTCTGAAGAGTAAGCTGACCTTTCCCAGTGCGAAGAAGATGACTTAGTGCTGAGCTGGTCTTTCACCAGGCCCGCAGTAACCCCGCCGAGCCCGGCAGGGTCACTGGGATGAATAAACAGCTTAAGAAAGGGAGGGATTGGCCCCGTTAACCTCAGGAGCAGAGCTTTTAAGCCCCCATGCTACGAGTGCTGGGGCAGGCAGCAGCTCACCCCCCTGCAGCCCGCACAACGTCCCACCACCATTGTCAGTCTGTCTGTCCCCGCAGTGCCTGGCAATGCTTCTGCAGTTTCTGTAACCGAGGGAAAATTTAGCGATGCATCGGTTTGTTTTCTTAGATGTGACCGCCCTCTCTGGGCTTCAGAAATCCTTTCCAAGCAAGCAGCCGATGTTTTTGCTGCGTACACCCACTCCCGTGCGGCTGCCGGGCTCCGCTCCACCCTGAGCATCTCTGCAGGATGCTGCGTCGCAGGGCACATCCCGCACTGAAACCACCCTCCTCTCTTCCAGGCCGGCTTTAGTCCGGGCTGGTTCACCGTCTGGCCTGGCCGGTGGAGGGGGGGAGCAGAGAGCTGGGGGGAGCGCAGGCGGGCAGCTCTCTGCGAGCATAATGTCAGTGAAAACCTGGTCCCAGCAGGCAGGGCCGGCGGTGAGCTGGGCTGCAGGCGAGCAGCGCCAGCCCCCGAGTGTTTCTGTTGTCTGAGGCATCTGACATGAGTTTTCCTGATGCGTTCAAGCCCGGTGTCTCTAATTTCCTAATCATCTGGGTGGTGACTGAGCTGCAAGAAAGCTGAGCGCAAAATTGATGCACGGCTTGCTGGCTTCTAAGTGTTTCTATAATTTTCTGTAAGATACACACAATGTTCAGCTCATGTCTAATTGGTGCCGTTTCTGGGAGGAACACAATATCCCTTTACAAGTCGTAGGACTTTTGAAAATCATTTTAAGTAGAGTATTCAAGTCTTTCTATATTTTCTCTGATAAAGGAAGTTGTTGGATGTAGTTTATTTTTATGGCACTCAAGCCTCCTATTTAATTGGGCCCTTTTATGCTCCGAGGCTTTCTGTTTGGCTCGTGCGGTATTGGATTGTGTAGCGTTCGATGTTCCTTTGCTTGTTTTTGTTCGGTACACAAAAAGCAGATATCTGAAATTCTGCTCTCCGAATACACATGAAAATCCAAGGGGAAAGCAGCGGCGGCAGCATTATGGACTGTTTCCTTCCTGCAAGCAATTTTTATCTGTGCAAAAGTAACTGTGCAGCCCTGGTTTCGGTAGCGTTTGGCATTGTCATTCCAGGGACGCTAACGTCATCGCAAAGTGCAAGGCGATGGAGAATCAGAATTGAGACAAAGCAGTGGTGGGAAAGGATCGGTCCAGTGGCTGTGGTGGCTTTGTTTTGTGTTCTGTGGGATTTTTGGGCACTCCTCCAATTTCTAGGGCTGGAACCGGAACAAAACATTAATCAATAGTGCCGTCACGTCCAATAAATGAAAAAGTAAAACGACAGAACTTAATCACAAACAAGGCTTGTGAGTCTCATAAGCAGAATATTAAAACCCAACTCTAAGTAAAATCATAGCTTGTTTTATCTTCCGGATTAAAGCACCTGCACACACACGTGCACACACTCAGGCACACTTAGACTACAGCAAGTGCCCGAGCTTTGACACCTACTTTGTCACAGCAGCACCCCTGAGGACACGATCACCCCATTTAGTTACAGGAGGACTTCACTGAGCTTTCTTCTGCCTGTCCACTCACAGCAGATGCTGCTGTGCCCATCCTGCTAAATTAGGTGGCAAAATGTTATTTTTAATTGTTTTGCCCTTGGCAAATTTTCTTCCTATCTGTCAGTTCCCTGTGCATCTACAAAACACGACTCTAACAGAGGGAGTGGTTTTATTATTCTTAAAAGCACCAAGGCTCTATCTAGCATGAACAAAACGCCGCTTTCATGAAAGGTAGCTCTTTGCACACACTGCCTTTTTGTTATTTCCTGTAGCAGCTAGGTAAAATTGCAAAATGGATGAATACCTTTATTTTTACTCTCCCTGTCATACATATATATACATTTGCTGGAAGTCTATTAGGATATTTGCCATGGTTGTCTGGCCGCCAGTATCTTAAGGCATTGATAAACCACAGAAATAGTACATGGTTCTTCAGGGTCCCAAATTGCTCTTAAAATTGGGTCTACCTGAATCCTTCTCCTGTAATTGAAAACTCTCTTTTGGACTTGGTTCAGTAGCGTCCAAAGGTACTGAGGCGAGTAAAAGGTTGCAGTGGATTGGGAGCAGTCAGCACAGGGACAGCAGCAGGGGTGATGAACTTATTTTTCTGAGAGAATGAGAGTCTGCTATACTCCTAGTCACAGACTGCTTTTGCCAGCTGCTTTTTGTGCTTTATCTTTCGAGATGACGTTTCCCAGGAGGTAGATGTATCATATGTATATCCGCGTGAGAGGGAAGCAAAATCAAGTCAGGGAGATACAGACCCTTTAGAAGAGATTAGAAATTGGAAGGGCACAAAGTAGGTACAGATACCGTCTCGGGAGGAAGTGATTAGATTTGAGAGGGACGAGGGGGGTAATGCCTGCATCTCGAAATCTTGCTGCTGAGGTGCTACATGGCAGAGCAGCCTTATTTTGTCTTGCCGTGCAGTGCTGACGCATTTCGAAACCCCTCTCAAATATCTCAGCAGGTGTGTAAGGGACTTTGTTCCAGTGCACCGGGAGGCAGGCGCAGCCGCCCTTTACCCATAGTTGGGCTGTCCTAGCTCTCAGGTGTGGGTGCAGAAGAGTCCTTGGTTTTGTGCTGCGGCATCCCAGGTCATCTGCAGCGACAGATAGCTTGAAATGCAGGCAGTGAGCTTGTCTACATCTCTTCTTTCAGCTCAGTGTTTCATTAATCTCTCTGGCACCAGCGATAGATCCTGGAGGAAGTCTCGAAATGTCAGAAGAAAGAAAGATCTGAAAGATGGGAGGGAAGGCTTCGCTTTCCCTGGCATGTTCCTGAAATTACTGAACAACAGGAACACTCTTGCTGTACATAGAAGACTGTCAAGTAGCATTGCTGGAAAGGGAAACTTTTCTGTAACGCGGAAAGGCTGCAGCAGAGTTTGACTTGAGTGTAACGAAACGTTTGTTTCTATAAGATTTCTCTCTGGTATAAAATTCATAGTGCCATGAAAACGTCAGCTCAACTTTTTCATCAGCGGTCACAACAGAAAGGCAAATGTCAGGAAGTAGGAGGGAAATGGGAAACAAAACAGGGAATACCACTGTGCTACTGTACAAGTCCATGGTGTTTCTAAAACTTGTGCGTAGTGCACAGGTCTGGTCCTCACAGCCCGAAAAGGAGGTAGCAGAACTGGGAGAGGTCTGGGGAGGTCAGCAGGGATGGTGGGGGTGCAGAACCGGCCTCCTCAGGCTGCAGGCGAGGTGATGGGAGGGGAGGGAAGCATGATATATAGGTCTATAAGCTCATGAATGTCATGGCAAAAGGGGGGGGTGTGTGTGGTTGTTATTGTCTTTTCCACTAAGAGGATTTGGGGGCACCAAATTTAGGTAGCGGGTGGAAAGCGTCAGACAACAACAGAAAACTGTTCTACCCTGTGCGCAAGAGTTGTGGCCCTTCTTG
>NW_008825409.1:6307893-6313760 GCF_000699105.1 Pygoscelis adeliae | reverse complement strand
CTATTAACTCCATCCATTAACTCAGCACACAGAAGCCATTTATGAAGTCTCTGATTCAGAAAGTGCTGGAAACTGGGTGTGTGTTTTAAGAACTGTGCTTGTTCTGTTCCCATACACTTCCCCATGCATTTCCTTTTGGCTGCTGCAGCTGCAGGTGGACCTCTGATCTCAGCCAGCACAGTTGCTTCTTGTATAATGTCATGGTTCTCAAGACTTCCAGGACAAAGTGTGGGATCTGTCTTTTCATGTTGTAACTGTTGGAAATCTCTCCATGAAATTTGAAAGGAAAAAAAGAAAAGGAACTAAGCCAAATGTTGAGTTTATGTCATTTACGAAGTGCTCTAATACCACAGTGATGAGTGCCGTATAACTGTCAGGGTAGATAGGTCTGCTGTCAGGTACCTTGCAAGTGACCTGTTTGACTGCTGCAACGACCTATTAAAAGGGCAGCTATTAGGGAGTTTAGTATAAACCAGAGGCCAAAGCAGCCTTATATCAAAGTGTTATATTACAGAGGTTGTCACTCTAGTTCTAATTGGCGAAAATTTGCCGTGACTTATTCTCCAGGCAAACACATTAACTTGCAGTGGAACAGATTTCTTTGTCCATAATTTGGTTTAACACGTGATGAAAACAGTTGATCAAAACACGATTTAACAAATTGCTGCATCTTAGATTTTTTAACTGATTGGAACACGTGCCCGTGCAAAAGCCGGGGCAAGCTGCAGAGGAAACAGGCACAACTCTGTAGAGTACAGCTGTGGTTTTGTGGAAGGAGAAGAGGAGAAGAAGCTTCAGAGAGCCTCTTGTGAGGTTGTCAAGGTTACAGGTGCTAGCGCTTCTGCAGGTGAGCGGCTTGGGCATTCTCTGCTGATAATTGGTATCGGCTGTTTTCTTCCGAGATAACAAAATTTGCATTTTAATTAGATAGTTGCATTTGTCAACATATGGAAGCTAGGATTCACCGTTTCGGGTGTGGGGAAGCCGAGAGCTGCATGCCAATCTGGTGCTCAGTGTGAGAACTGAGGATTTGCACTGAACTCGCTGTTTCAAGACATCGCTGAGATGGGCAGCAACTGTGCCTTAGCCCTAGGAAAGAAATCTCTGCTGATACCAGCGGAGCCATGGTATGGCTCAAACGGAGTCTGACAGTGCCAGTATATACTTTAGGAAAACAAATGATGTCGTGGTAGATTTCAGGCTGTGCTCGGAATTGGTACAATATGTCATATTGAATTTTCTGCCAGATTTAAGAGTGATATGGCAAAATCTTCATCTACTGTGAAGATGTGCAGCACCACTGACTTCCTTGGAGCTATATAAGTGTATACAGTTGGGGATGGGGCCCAGGAGGTTTATACTATAGATCAAACAAGCTCAAGTAAGCCACTGCTGCACTGAACGACTACCGGGTGCTAAAGTCAGGCAGAGTAGTGGTGTTACCAAGCGGGAGCTCAGAAAGCAGGCAGCCTGCTTGGTAGACCAAGGAGGAGAAATTCACTGTTCACTGCTCCTGCAACAGCAACATCTAGTCAGAAAGCCCACCACCGCTTTGGAGTTGGAAGAGCCCCGATTTACTCGGAAATGCTTTTCGTGTGCTAAGGCGGGTAATTTTGCAAACTTTTTTAAAACTCACAAAATGTCTCGCCCTTTGTGACGGGAAGCTGCAAATCTTGCTAAATCAACATAAACTGCCCAGTTTTAAGTAAAGCAGTAGTTTCAGCAAATGCCATGCCTTCAGGGCAGCTTATCCACTCTGAATGTGGAGGAGACACATGCTTCTGCTGCCCTCTCCTAAGGCGGAGTGAGAAAATCGCACTCTTGAGTCTAACATCAGCCTTTGCGTGCCTGCTCTGCCTGCTTGCCCCACTGTCGGCTTAAAATCTTCGATTTCTCAGTTTCCCCACCATCCTTTTAGACAGACAGAGAATCAGATCATTAGCTGCTTCATCAGCACTGTCCGTCCGACTGGCAGGGGCCGGGGAAGGTCTGCTGGAGGCGCAGGGACAGCTGGGGCAGGCTCACGCCGAGGGTCCCGCTGCTGCCGCCCCACGTATCCGCCGTGGCTGCAGGCTGGTCTCCTCTGGCCGGTCCAGCCATGTACATCTGGTTTCTGTGACTGCTCCTCAGAGGAAAAGAAAAGGGAGGAGCATCGCCTGCTTGGTAGGAGGGGAGCCACAGCACACCAAGAGCCAGGACTAGCTCATACAGCTTCAAAATTGAGTGAGGTTTGGGGTGAAGCTCAGGTTTTTTTTCCCTAGAAGAAGTCTGAGGATTTGGAGAGCTGTAGAATTATTTTCCCATGTCTGGACACTATATTGTACTGGCATTTATGTGCATGGTGTTGCTGTAATATAGTCAGTTCAGACTTTTCATTGATGACCTTTTCTGTAACATTAACCACAATATTGTGTGCACGCAATATTGCAAAGAAAAAGATGAGGCAAGGATGCCAGTTGACTATTGCCAGTCTAAGTACTATACAGGATTTGCAGTTACAGTAATGATGGGTGCAAATACAGAACCAGAACATAGGCAGGTTTCTGTAGAAAAGTTGCATAACGCTAAAAAAAATCTAGCTTGCTCAATAACATACTTTGTTGCTGTCATTTATTTTTGTAGGGTCCCTTTCTCAAGTAGATGGTTATTCATCTTCTGTGGATTTACCAGCACAATGACTTTCCCCCATGTTAAATAGTTTAACAATTTAGGGCTAACTTGTATTTTTACATTTAATAACTTTCTGATATAAGAAGGACTAGTCACACATGGCATTAAGGTGCTGCTAATTGTGAATGAAGGCATTTACATTCTGAAGCCTAGTGAATTGTATTACATGTGTTGCACTGTTTTTACTTCATTCCCTGGTTGACTTTTATAACCAAGTATAGCCTGTAACATTTACTTTCCCAGAATGAAATAAATCCTGCACAGGGGATTGACATCACTTTTGTTCCTCTCGTGCCTTTTACATAGCGTTTGAATTTCAAGTGGTCTTGTAGGTTTCATGCGAATTCTCCATGGAAAGTAGATTCCATTTTTAATATTTTAACTCTTTATATCATATAGCCCCATATATCATGGGGCTATTCCAGGCCAGCATGCAAAACACGCAGGTATCTACCTAATGTGTGGGTGAACCCATCTTGGGTTGAAAGTTTATTAGGTGCAAGAAGAATACCGTACTTAACGGAAACATAGTTAGAGTTATGTAGACTAGAGTTGAAATCTTATAAAGTTCCACCGAGGACAGCATAGTTAATAACACTGCTTTATCTCGGCTGAAAGCTAGGGCACCTGCCAGTGTGCGGTGGGACTCGGGAGCATGTCTTCCACCCCAAAGTCCTCCTTCCTCTCTTGTCCAACCCAGTGGTACTTTGCGTGGACAGACTGAGGGGGCTGCGAACACAAACGTACCACAGTAACACTGAGTTAGTAAAGCAGGTAACTTTACCTGAGATATGCTGTACTTTGCTATCCATTCTGCGTCCAAAGCCTTGAATGGGCCAGAAGCCACCCAAAACTAGGGAAGAAGCCACATGTTAGAGATCTTTGTCAACAGTCAGTCCTAAAACAAAATACTGGCTTAAATATTCAGAGGATTAATGGGTACGATTTGGTGAAGCAAATTCCTGCAAGTCTTGCAGGTCTCTTCTTTCCTCTTTGTTGAGGAAAGGCCTTTGTTATTGTCAATTTGGCAACTAATTCTTAAGCTGCAGTGTCAGTACCACAAACACGTAATCCGGTCCAAAGAGATAACTATTAAAATCGATTTGTGAACTATTTGGTTTGTGTTATAAAATGTGCAGCGTGCACCCAGCTTTGGTTTTCAGAGGAGGCACTTAAAAAAAATAAATACATTGCCTTAGAAGAAGAAGCCGTACTGTTTGCCTTAGGTCTTACAGTAGACGCCTGGCAATGGAAGATTGAACCTCCTCTGTGATTTATTTACTTGCATGGCAAACAGGTGGGCAGCTGATAAGCGTTTTGCACACCCATATTCTTTCAGGAGTTTCAGCTGTATCCGATCAATAAATGCTGGTCCCTACTGCAAATCCTGCCCTGGTGGACAGCGGTACCAAGGTGCCGTTGAGCAGCCGGGCTCTGCCTGAGCAGCTGCTGTGTGCGCTTAGTGAATGGAAGGGCCGGGTTCCCCTGACGACATGGCAGTGTATAGATAGGAGATGATTGTTAGGGTTTAGTGCTGCTTTACAAGTGCGTGTGGATTTTCAGCGCAGAAATAGACTTCGTTTTTAACAGAACTGTAGATAATACAGCACTCGCAGCCTTCTGTGGCAGAGATGTGCGACGATGTGACCTATTGAATGAACCAGATTTGTCTTGTGAGCATTGTGCTGGTGGGTTGTTCTCCTGCCTCGTCCTTGGAAATGAAGTTATTTCGGTGTACTATGGGAAGGGGTGTTTGTAGACTTGCTGGAAGACTTACATAAACTGGAATATTTCATTTTATACACGAAAAGCGTCTTCATTCAGAAGAGGCTGGAGCTATTCCATTCTACTGGAAAAGGACTATTTTCTCATGAAATGGAAAAGAAATTGATCTGATACTTTGATTACTACACAAAATACAATGCTTGTTTCCAATGGAAAAAAAGTAATAACATTTATAATCCGCTCTCTAGTAGCCTCCAGTAGCACTGTTGCATTATCCATAGCTGGCTTTTTCTCTAGCTTAAATCTGTATTCGCCTGCGTGGACAGTTTGTGCCCAGGTCTCTGTCACAGTTGCACGTTTCACAGGAAGGCTTTATTGCACCTTCCCCTGTGGAGGGCAGGACAGTCCGTACTGAAAATGTCCAGCCACAGCGGAGGGCAGGGTCCTTGCTCTCTTTGCTGCTTTTATGCCTTGTGCGCGATGCTCACGTTTGTTTAACGTGCCCAGCGTTACTCACTTCGTGTTAGGTTTTCCGTGCTCAAGACTAAAACTGAACTCTGCCGGATTACAGTGTGCTATGGGTATCGCATAATAAACTCTTTCCTTTTTTTAGGCCCGAACTGCTTTGCAGAAACCATTGTCATTCCAGCAGGCCGGGAGGTGAAAACTGATGAATGCACTATATGTCACTGTACTTACGAAGAAGGCACTTGGAGAATCGAACGGCAAGCTATGTGCACTAGACATGAATGCAAACAGATATAGGAAATCTACAAATCTAAGTACTTTTCGTGGTTTTTATAAAATATCTCACAGCAGTGAGCACCCTAGATGACCCAGGGAAATCCGAATGAGAAGATTCTGGTGAGGAGCAAAGAATAAAATACTGATATTTTGTTTTTCAAAGTAACATAATACTGCAAGGCAAAGAAGTGCATATATTTAAAACGTTTGGACATAAGAATACCTGTCTTAATAAATGTGTTATTTTCACAGTGAGTACACAAAAATACACTCTATAAAATATTCTATGTATTTCTATAATACCATTATAAAGCTTAAAAATAAATGTTTTATATAGACAATACAGATTAAAGTACTGTATCGTTGCCTGTCCTGTTGTATACATGCACCATGGCTAAAACATTACATTCCTGTTCTAGTTTCATCATATGAGGGTTTTCTTGGGGGTTTTTTGGTTTGGTTTTAGTGGGCCAGGAAAGAGCCAGCATGCAACAAAACTTTGACGTTCTCGCTTTTGAAAAAAATGGAGTAGAACATGCTTTCAGAGAACATGTGCTCATTTACGAATATTGCTGTAGTGTAGAGCTGGGTCAGCTCCTTCTCTTAGTTCCACTGGTGCATGTCTACTGGTAACTTGGAGCAGTAGGTAGTACAAAACTGGTCTCTCATAGCTGCTGTTATAAGAATTTAATCAGACAAAATCAGTTCCTAATATTCAGTTCAGACAT
>NW_008825409.1:6303287-6307848 GCF_000699105.1 Pygoscelis adeliae | reverse complement strand
ACACGATATCGCATCGCCTAGCTGGTGGAAATGATGGTAAGTAACCACACGGCATCGTTAATGTAACGCATAATGGATGTGGAGAAGTGCAGCTTGGAAGGGCTAGAGCAGCCAAACAAGCCTCCACTGATGTGGCTCCACATTGTTAATCCGTGGGTAGGAGAGCTGGTTAGTAGCTGCGCCATTCCCTAGACCCTGCTCTTGCCACCTTGCTGGTGCTGGTTCAACTTTCTGGTTCTTTCTGGCAGTCTGCACGGCGTCTGTGACACTCTGTGTTGAGGAGAAAGGTTTTGAACCAGCTTTTTGAATCCATCAGAGGATTTCTAGCATGGAAGCTGACCCTGACTACACATGAGGTGAATCACATCTCCCTGCTTCAGCCACCAACAGCCTTTGCTTAGATTCGTTTTGGTTTTAGTTTAGTTTATCACCAACTCCTACATTACATCTGCTTTGAATACCTGTTAAGGCAACAGCTCAAGAAAACACTTAAACATGGGCTTACCTTTAAGCTTTTGCTAGAGGGAAGACTTAATGAATCAATATCTAAAACCAGAAGACTATTGCTTAAATTCCCACCTACCCTTTGTTACTTACTCCCGTGGTGTAACCTGGCTACCCAGGTTGGCACCCATAGGAAGTATGATTTTCTGGTACTTCTGAAGACCATGGGACTTTGGCCAGTGACTTCAGTGGATCCCAGTTAATCACCTCATGTCTGTATTTTGAGCATGTGTCTGTCTGTCGCTGAGCATTATTTTTCCCAGTGATGGTATGGGAGAGGAAGAGGAGTGATGGAATCAGAAATGATGGAACTGTGTCTTGCACAGACAGTCCTGTGGCAAAGTCATGCCTGGTATTAGTCTAGTCGCAAGAAGAACAGGAGAGGGGAAGACAGATTATTGGATTTAACTAGTTCTAAATCACAGAAAAATCAAGTAAATAATAACTTTCCCTGAAGTGGATGTGCACATATGTTAACATTGTACTGGAAATGCTGTTCTCCAGTAGCTGGCATTCCTAGCGGGGAATATAATACCGGGGTTGTCCCTCAGTCTGCTGGTGACAGTGGACGGTGACACAGAGTACAGATTATTTTTTTTTTTTTTCCTTGGAAGAGGGGAAGAAGTGTTTTGTGTCTCATTTGTACCTAGACCATAAGTACACGTCCAGATACAAACATAAATACTCGATTTTGCCCTTTTATAAAAAGAATACCTCATTCATTGTATGCCTCTCATTGAGACAGTGAGATGCTGCTTATTTGGGAGTAAAGGAGGTATGACTTAGCTTAAAATTGTATTATTTTAAGTATACCTATCCATTTCATAAGATTCAGTAGTCATATGACAGAAAGCTAGCTCCTAAATCAGTAGGACCCATGCCTCATGGCTACACAGGCTTCTGCTTACTGAAATCAAGTGTCTGCACAGCTCTGAGAAAGTGCCACGAGTGCCAGTGGTCTTCCATGCACGTGTCCTCGAGGTGAGTGGAAGTACCCACGTAGGAAGCGGCTGTGCGACATGAGTAAGAGCAGAGAAGGTGGACTTGCAACTCAGTGTGGGATTGCCTTTCCAGATAGGCTGCTTAGTGTCTCTCTAAGACACAGACGTGTTTTCAGTGAAATTATAAGAGACTCAGAATATGAGTCTTTCAATGTGTGGCCATAATGTTTAAGTTTTTGGAAATCTCACTTCAGACTAGTCGCCCTTTGCTTCTCCTTCACTGGAGGTTCTTGTTAAGCCTTATACTGTTTCCCAGGGCTTGAATTTCTGTTCTTTTGGGAAGTTCTGTCTTTATTGAAGTAGTGAGTGCAAAGGTAAAGGATATTTTAGTATGTGTTTCTAGCGTAGCTTTTATAAATGTTTTCTGTTGCACATTTTTTCCAAAATATTCTTCCGTCTTTCAATCCTGGTACCAACATGTTAATGTCATCTTTACTGTAGTAATAATCCCATTTCATATGGAATTCCCTGGGCAAATTCATCTTGACACCCAGCTCTGTGAGTGGTTTCTTAAAGAGATTATATTTTGAGATACAATTATCTTTCTTTTTGAGAAATAAACTTCAACTCTTTTGAGATCCTTTTTTTTTTTTAAAATGTAGTGAGGTAGAAGTCATAATGAGCTTTGGACCTTCTTTGTGCTGAGATCGCTGGCCACATCCAGCTTTGGCCTGTAGTATTACCACATGAGAGCTCTTTGGTTATCCCCAAGATGGGGAGACGGGCTGAGTGGCTCTTCTCGGGCAGATCTCATCAGCCTCGCCCAGTTGTGGAACCACAGTTGGCACGCAGTGCGTTGTGGGTTAACCCTGGTAGGTCGCTAAGCACCACACGGCCGCTCACTTACTCCCCCACCGCCCACCCGCAGTGGGACAGCGGAAAAGAAAGGAAGAGTAAAAGCAAGAAAACTCATGGATTGAGATAGAAATAATTTAATAAGCAGAGAAGAAAAAAAAAAAAAAAAAAAACAAAAGAAGCGATGCAATGGCAATCTCTCACCACCTCCCACGGGCAGACCGGTGGACAGCCAGTTCCCAAGCAAAAGATAGCTAACCTTACCTAAACCTCGTTCCTCTCCATTTCACTGCTGAGCAGGACATTATATGGCATGGAATATTTCTTTGGTTAGTTTGGGTCACCTGCCTGGTTCTGTCCCCTCCCAAGCTCTTGCGCACCCCCACTCTGCTCGCTGGGGGTGAGTGAGAAACAGAGAAGACCTTGATGCTGTGCACACACTGTTCAGCAATAGCCAAAATACTGGTGTGTTGTCAGCATTCTTTTGGTCACAAACCTAGAACAGAGCACCATACCACCTACTACGAAGAGTAACTCCATCCCAGCCAGAGCCGGTACGCGGTGATACCGTCAGCAACCCCAGCACAGAGGCAAACACGCCAAAAGACCCTGAGGGCCAAACTCCAACAGGTGACTGCACCAAGCAGCATGAGGGCCTTCGGCAATGGAGTTGGGGAGCCAAGATTTGCAGCCCGCTGCGTAATGTCACTCCACGTAGAGGCTTAAAACAGAAACCTTCCTTTCTCTTTATAGGCGTGGAAAATGCAAATGTGGAAATTAAAAGATTTAAAGTTAAAATTAGGCATTATGGAATGCAGTTGGAAACCATTCACCTTTAAAGTAATTTAATCTCTAAGCAAAAAACCAGAACTGCTGCGGTGGCCACATGTACTTATCTAAATGTTGTGATTGGTCATGTAATATACCTGTTCATATTTAACCTTGAAAAATTAGAGGAAAGGCATCTGCATCATTTCCAGTGAACCAAACTCCAGAGAGTATTGGCTTCCCTGCTGAAGCCTAGGTACTCGGCTGGATTTTGCTTTGGTGCAAACAGTATTATGCATGCTGCATACGAGAAGTTCTTCAGCTTTGCGGGTGGGTTGTGTCTATAAAAGCTGTATTTCCGGACACACTGATAGCTCATGAATAATTTTGTATTTGAAGGTCTGTTGCTTGGATAATGAATATTCTTCTCGCATGTTCTTACGTACCTGCATCGGCATGAATATGAGATTTCTGCTTCTACTTCACCTGCTTCTGCTTATTTCCCAGTTGAAATCAAGACAAATTAATTCTTGGTTTGGCCTTGTCCATTTTTGTAGGACCGCACTACACATGAATTTGGCTTCAAAGCTGTGTAAGTAGGTGCCTGAAGAGATGATATGCTAAATGGTTTCAGGTAATTATAAAATTGCACAGGTAGTGTGCAATAGGATTCTTTATACTACTCATTTAAACCACAGAAATGGAAGTGCTGGTATTCACTTAAATACTTACGAGAGATTTCAAAGGGAAAAGGGGAAAAAGAGGAAAGAGAGGAGATATGAGACAGAGGAGCCGAGTGTTACGATAGGAATGTTCAAAAAAAGAAAAACATAGCTACAACGTCGTACAGGTATTCCATAGGGAGATTTTTAAAAAATATCATGAGAAAAGTAAATGAGAAGTGTATTTGGGCACAAGTTGAAATACAGGAAATTCTAGTTGGAGATAAAAAAAAAAATCCTACGGTAAAGGTGATTGAATACTGGTGGATGTTGCCCCAAAGATGTCGTGGAGCCTCCATCCTTGAGGATGGTCGAAACCTGACTGGACACAGCCCTGAGCAGCCTGCTGTAGCTGAACCTGCATTCAGCAAGCTGTTGGACTCAATGATCTCCAGAGGTGTAAAACTGAAAGCCAGGTTTAAATGACATCGAATTGAAGTCTTTAATACAGATAAGAAAGAAAAAGATACGATGAAAGGTTCCCTCACTTCGGAAAACAATCCCTTCTGTTCTTATATGGTGTAATATAAACTATACTGTCATGGTTGTAAAATATTTGATGTTACTTTTGATGGTAACTTTAATATCTAAACTATGATAGCTCCGTAATACGTAGGAGGCTTTGAAAGGCACATGTTATTTAAGAATCTAATGCAACCCAGCTAAAGGCTCCATTTATTCCTTTTAACCAGGCAATGGATTTTCTCCACAGCCTGTGTTACCATAGGTTTTCTGTCTGCAAAAACACACCTTCTGCCCTGTATTCCTGCT
>NW_008825409.1:6290738-6303266 GCF_000699105.1 Pygoscelis adeliae | reverse complement strand
GGAGACAGCACTGAACTGAATATCACGGGCTATTTTTCGGGCTGTCCAAGACTTCAAATTTTTTATCGCTTTTTGATAAAAGTAAGTACTACTTCAGAAAGTTTATAACTTGTTCAGTTTTGAGAAGACAGCCACTCCTTCCCAGAATCCTCTTCCCTCTTAAAAAGTACTTACGCTCAACCACACTGAAAATGTAAATTTTCAGTTTTTTGAAATGTCACATTAAGCAACGCCCATAGCAGAGAAAAAATAAACACAACCTAATATGTTGTTCCAATTGCTCATCTATAATATGTGCCCGATTCATTTTACACGCTTTTACAACAAATACAGGAAAACTCCAAACTTGTATGTCAATTATCAGTTACAGAGGAGTCAAAAGTTTTTATTGTTTACCTATTGAGGCTATGTGGAAATACTGATACAGAATATTAATTAATCAGTACCAGGAAAACACTGACATAATCAGCAGCACAAAAGCTGATGTTTTAAAAACAATCGACTCTCCGCTTACCAGAAATATGTTACCTTGTTCATGTTAGGTTCATTTGGGGCTATTAGCTAATAGTAACGCTATTTCTGTAACACTCAACAGTTTCCTGCTTTTAAAAAAATCATTGCTTTCTAGAAATGCACAGCATAATTAAAGCTATTGTTGAAAAGAATAGGCAGACTGTAGTAATGGAATAGCAAGTTAGTCTTGTTGGATATGTATAACCTGTCGATCGTAAATGTTGAGTGTGCCACTTACATTCGTCAGTAGTCTTGTCAATTTGGTAGAACTCAAGAAGCTGGCCTGCTTCGTGTTTCTTTGGCAAAAAGGGAGAAGCGGCACGGAAAACAGGAGGCTCTCCAGTTCCCGCAGGATACAGAGCACCGCTGCGGATTTTGAACAAACGGCAGGACGACCTGCAGAAGTGGAGTGTGCTGAGTGTTTCTGTGTGCACGGATTGTACCTCGTGGCGAAGAGGTGAACTCACGAAAAATGGTGAAAATAGGAATGCAAGTATCAGTTCACACACATTGTGGAAAAATAGCAAACACGTAGCAGACGTAACATGAGGAAATGAAAGTAAGTCTAACGTAATTATTCTGGGGAAGAGAGAAACAAGGAAAACTTCTTTCCATGGTTTTATATGCAAAGAAATTTCTTTCTTCTGGCTCCAACCACACAAGAGAGTAGACCTAAAATATGTCAGCAACGAGAGGTGTGTATTCGTGTATATACAGCATGTGTGCGTTGACAAATGAGAATTCTTTTCTTGGTTTAGCCAGCGTAAACCGAGAGTAATTTAGAAGCCCAGGTTAATACCATTAACTGAGATCAGGATTTCCTCCGCAGATCGCGCCTATAATAAAGCATCTGTACTTGACTGCAATCGGTGAATGAGAGAGGACGTTCACAAATACTCGTCTAAAGAGCTTTTGTTCATAGTAGGCAGAATTAAAGACAAACCTTTATAACCACTTACTTTACTTTTTCCAGTAAGCCTTAAAGAGCGTGCAAACTTTGTGAATTAAAGTGAATTTCACCTATGAGGAGGACCAAAAAGCATCGTTTCTACACTCGGCTAAAATCCGTAAGTGTACGCACGGAGAAGAAAGTCAATATTCTAGTGTGTATAATACCAGAGTGAACGCTGCATCAGCTTCATTATTCTCCCTCAAAGTATAGATACAATTCTATAAATGCCTTTAATTGATGAAATGGTCTGCCAGCCAGAGCTTTCTGTTTCTGATGTGCAACAGGAAGGTAAATATATAAAAATGTCAAAATGCTGCTTAATCGAGATTGCTATTGCCTTAAAAAGCTGCATTCATTTCAGAGGGTAATTCTCAAACGAATTTGCTATCCACGCTGTAGGAAGTTCCATGTGCTGATATTACTTGGTATGGTGGTTTTTTAGCAAAAACAAAGCCTGTATTTTCACAAAGACAATACTGCATACCGTGCCCTCTCTTTAGCCATTAATAATTCAAACTAATGCTAGCTAATTTAGCGCTGTTGTGAGTGGGAAATTACGGAGCTAACGTGTGGGCGTGCAGTGCTTCAGCCTAATGTGACGACCCGGTGGTCTGTTCATTTCTAATTACCACACGAAAATAAGGGATAGGTAGCCTTTAGTCATTCTATGGATTACAGTTAAATAGAGTTTAATTTCTTAACTGCTAAACATTTTTTAACACGCTCTTTCCCAGCTATTTATTTTCAAATGGCATTTGATAAAAAGAGGTATTTGATATATTCTGCTAGTTGTGCTGTTTCTACTAGTGTTTGAGCTATAAAAGATGTCACTCCGTAGAATCCTAATAATGCTTGCGTTCCATTTTCTTCAAATGCCTTAGCTGCATATGTTTTACACAAAAGCTCCTTTAGTTCATTCAAACCGGAAAGGCAGATCATCCAGGCTTACCGTACTTTCAGTATGTACTGAAACAGTATGTACAAACAGTACTTTCAAATGTACTGTTTTCATTTTTTGTGTCCTTCACATCAAAATACAATACGTTTGGAGCTTCAGGCTCTGTCACGTAAACAGTATATTAGTGGGATGCTTATAGTATAGTATCTTAAGGTAATACACCATACTGAAAAATTACTTCTTAGATGTAGCACAGTATTTCTTTTTATTCC
Organism: Pygoscelis adeliae; assembly: GCF_000699105.1. Lineage (NCBI taxonomy): Eukaryota > Metazoa > Chordata > Aves > Sphenisciformes > Spheniscidae > Pygoscelis > Pygoscelis adeliae. The sequence continues at coordinate 6,300,631 of NW_008825409.1, read as the reverse complement.
TTTTTTCAGAGAACAGTTCCTGAAGACATACGTATTTAAACCTGTGGTCCACATTTGTGCTTGAAAAAACAAACACCAGCAAACCCCATTTTCCAGATGCGACAAAGAGCTAAAAATGGCCTTCGCATCTAGCTCATTTTTATACATGAACTAGATAGGAAAAGGAGCTAAGGGGAAAAGAGTATAAGCTTTCTAATATTTATTAAAAACTTTGCAATTTGCATGGGGTATGATCTGCAAATACAAAACAAATAGGATTTTAAACGGGATTCTGTTACTGAATACCAACTTAAATAAGGCTGTCAATGAATGACAAGGAATGCACTGAGCCAACCACTTAGTAATTCTCAACAGTCTTACAAAAGTGAAGAAGATGAGTGTCACATAAAGGACTGTGGTATTTTATGTTACTGTTTGTTTTCTTCAGGTAAAAGCAAAAGTGTTAGGCTCAACGCAGCATCTTTAAAGGTGGAACAGGTGACTGACCCAAGTGGAATTTTACCTTCTTTGGGAAGAAGTTACCAGCCGGTCAGCAGTGATACTATAATTCATCTTGAAAGAAAGTTTTTAGGATGTTTTTGCATTTGAGGCTACATTGCAACATTCCTGACTTTTCAGTGCTGGATGTACACCATGAACTGTTCGCTATAATCCTCTTAACCAACAACTGAATGGACAGGTAGATGAAAACTACAGTATAGACTCCTTACACCAGTCTGCGTCGAGAGGAGCTGACGTCTATCAGCAAAGGACTAAGTATGCAAAATACATCTACTTTTGTATTTTCCCCTCGTGATTTAAATAGTTAGTTGTCTCTACTGGTATTAACCTAGCAGATACTCTAAAGACCTTAAAAATGAAGTAGTCCTAAGTGGTATGACCTAAAACATTTTACCAATATGCTGATGAAGCATTATTTCTTAAAAACAAGTGTATTCTATTGATGTAACCATAACAAACTGTACACATTTTGAAAAAATTTATTAATATTACCACATTAAAATTCATAAGAGCTATTACAAGAGTGCAAATCCCTCAGCCGTTAGCACTTTGTTGCTCCATATATCAAACTGCTGTCGCACCGAAGACAGTGAATTCCATTACTAGGATTGTATGATCCTGGGCTGCATACAACTGTGGACAAAAAAAAACCAAGGAAAAAATGTGGAATTTAAGTGATATTAATAACAAAATATTTACATTTGAAATGTTTAGAATGCATCTTTACCTATTTGAAAAAAAGATCAGATTTTTTCCCAGCATTCTGCTAGTTGATGATGAAAAAATTGTATGTATTTTATACATCATCTAGTTATTACACCGTATTTTTCCTTCATCACTTTTCACTCCATCTACTTACAGGGGATATGTCCCTCAACTACATTTTAATATGACCTATATCCAATAATGTTTTAAATAAACTGCAATAGCTGCTTGTATAAATAATACAAGACAAAGTTGAAATCTAAGCTCTGACAATTATTAAGCAGTAGTGCAAAAATACTACATCAAACCAGAAATCAGTGTATGTTCTGAATGAAACATTTCTTTCCTGTTGGATCGTGTTACGCCACTTGATGAAGTCTGTACAGTCATCTGCAGAATGACTTCATCACAAAAGACTAACTCAGCATTATGCTCTTGGCAGAAAAAAGCAGAATTTTATCTATTTGGTTATGACTATCCTGAATCATACTTCAATTTTGCAATGGTAGCCTTTCTTTAGGATAGATCTTTAATTAACAGCATTAGTATTCAGTATGCAAAGGTAATTAAGACCTTCCTTCCTTTTGCAGAGTCGGTGCTTACCTGGTTATTGAGTTTTGCCTGGCTTAATAACGACTTCTTAGTCACTACTGCACAAACCTCCAGCAGGATTTTCAGTGTTTGGTTTGGTTTATCTTCGTTCGTTGAGGCTGGCAGGATTCACTTGATTCCCAGTGGCTGTTACTAGCTTGCCTAGTATTTTTTGCCACTGTTACTGACTGAAGAGGGTTTCAGAGGTCTTATGAAATGTAAGAGAGAAGGAGTCCTCTGCAGGTGATGTCAAAACCTTGCCTTTTTTGTACATTAGTATGGGCAGACCACGATGGCTTTATGGGAAAGAGAAAGCTTTACAAATACATGTAACTAAAGGCGTTTTCCAACCTTTCTGTCTGGAAAATCAATCATCTTGTGTACCGGAGGAATAATTCTACTCTTTTTATTGAACATTATAGGCACACTTCTAGTAAATCCTTCAGAATTTTCAGTTTATTTAATTGGAGCAAGGTAGACTTCTCTTACAACGGGATAAAAAGTTTATTTCTTAGAAGCGTCATCTGTTTGCTATCTAGCAGAAAGCATGAAAAAGAGAAAGGAATCTTCTGAAGTAGGGAACTGTAGCTTATTTAGCCAGCTGCTGGAAAGTTTCTTTAACCAGTAAACTTAACTTGTTTCAATCTTTTCACTAATGGAAAACGCCTGTTGGTATACCTTCACTTTGAAAGTATAAACATCTTAGCAGAATACTCTATCTCTAACAGCGTATTTTATATACTTGCCACTTCACACCTCACAAACTGAAATGCACACAATGTCTTAATTTGTTCTTGTATCCTATAAGCTAACTAGTATTTCGCACTCGCTTCTGATTTTTAGGACTATTTCAATATTCTCTTGAATAATGTATTTCCTTTTGAACTTTCAAGTTACTATGTTCAGTAATATAAATAATCACCATACAGTGAGAAAGAACTGAAGGAAACCAAATTAGAACTGACTATTCAGTATCTAGTCTACTAAAAATACTACAGAAATCAAGCTCTGCAGAATAATAATACAGGATAAAAAATATTTCATAAAGCTGGTACAGGGTATGATACCAAATTGTCTCTCCAGAGAAGCCCTAAGAAACATAGGACATTCTGTACTGTATTAATCTCACAGCTGCATCTGATTTAAAAAAAAAAACTAAAACAAAAAAAATAGATTTATAAAGCAGAAAAATGATATTTAGAAGTTTTGATGATGTGAAAGTGAGTCAATTGCGTATGTTAAGTAAAATTTAATGGTGGATCATACCTCATGTCGCTGTTGCCAAAATATTTAATTAACTTATCCTGGAATAATGTGCTTTATTTAACATAAAACAGGGCTTTAAAAGCAGAAAAACGTTAAAATTAAGATAAAATCAAATAAAATCATGTCTAAGATGTTTGTACTCATCAATTCTGTTTATTCAAGGCTGCTTTACAGAGGCAGAAGACTAAATGGAATTGTTAATCAGCAGTAACTCCATGTCTTTAAGTCATTGCCTCTACAAAATCACCCAGTAAAGGGTTCTGCCTGAGGCTTATCTGGTACCTGATGAACAAAATTTTGCTATGTTTTACCACCAGTGTTTTCTGCCAAAAAGATTTCTCTAAAGATAGATACATCACACAGTGACTAATCAGGTTAACATGTTTAATTCAGAAAGAGATTTAGACTAGAAAATGGGAGTAGAAGGTGAGACAATAGCTCAATATTTAATGCCATTTTAATATAAAAGCAGAGGGGGGAAAAAACAAATGAGGATACAGTATGATATAAAAGAACATGAGACTGAAGCATGGGGAAAAAATGAATGCAAGTTCTAATACAGGAGATTTAGATTGGTAGATGATGCAGCAGATGAAAGGGTTATGCTTAGTGCGCAAATTGTGTGATGGCAGTGTGAAATAAATGATGCATTGTTCACAGAGCACTGCACAACACCGTGGAGGAACCAGAACTACTAGAACACTACATGAAACTAGATATTCTAAAAATAATAGAGGAAAGAGAACAGGTGTAACTGAACATCCAACTGTTTTGCTGTATGAGAAGTAAAAATGGAGTAGGTTTGTTTATGAAACCTGCAGAGGATAGGCATAGGTTTTTTTAGTTCTCCATGTTCTTGGGCCTACTCCATAACCTCTTCCATTCTGTCATATCCTCATCAAGACCCGGAGACTAGAAACAGTCGCACTATTCAAAGTTTAATGTACTTAAATTAGAAAGTCTGAGTAATATCTGTCTCCATGTTCCAAAACGGAACTGGCCCTCAGATGATAATCTGAGGTTTGCAATGTATCTGCAGTGGTACCCTATGACTGGTGCTAACCTATGACTGGTAAGAAATGTGTTATAAATTTTTCAGAAAAGGAAAAAAGAATCTATGAAACCACAGAACAGCTGATCAGACTTCTATACTATGTAAAGATTTCATGAATGAACGCTGAAACACATGCAGGTAAGCGGAAAGTATTACAATTTGATGTTGTTTTACAATGAAGATAAACACATAATTAATTTGAAAGCACCTGATATGGCAACACATACAAATGTAATAAACTACAGAAGACTACGATTAGAATAAAATTTAAAAAAGAGTACTGAATGATGCTTAAAAGGGAAATAAGAGTTGGAGAGAAATTGCTAAAGGGATTACTCATGAGCTTGCTCTTAGACAGACTTTACTAAGTATTTCCACTAACAAGATTATCAGAAAAAGTCCCAATGAACTATGCTGACAAAAAAACTGGAAGAAGATGTAAGTAAGGACAAGATTTAAATAGGCAGGAAGAAATAACACAATGAGAAAGGCCTGTATATTTGTTTGATTAAAGAGGACCGTGAGCACGATCAGTCACAATGAAAAGGGGAAGCGTGGTACTGTTACATGACTTGAGAGAGAGGTTCTTGGGACCAAAAGAAAAGCACTAATGATGTAAAAGGCATCGGTAAGAGCTCATCTGAAATACCATGTTAAATTCTACTCACCCCTGTGCAAGAATATTAAACTCAAAATGGGGCATGTGAGATACAGGTTTGCTGAATGCAAACTCTTAGAAAAAGCAGAAAGGAAGTAGTTGACTTGTTCTGATTATAAAATAGGAGACAACAAAAAAATCTATTTAAGCTAAAGGGCATTCTCCCCAGCTGGGCAAATGAGTATGAACTTCCCATTAATTAATTTAGATTGAAAGCTTGATCTTCTAACTACAAAGCAAGAGTAGCTAGAGAGATCAAAACTCCCAAATAGCTCTAAAATGGACCTTAAAACTGTTTTAACTGGATTACAGGACCTTGTTCCTGCAACTACAAGCGAAACTATTGGATAACCCAAGAAGTTGAATGCTGCCATACTTCCATGGAAATGTGTTTATCAAAATGCTTCTATGAGTAAGTGCATGTTTCGGAAAAAGCTCCCCCACTAACAAAGATACAGGGAAAATATTTTATTTTCTATTTAAGTAAGCTAGGGATTTTAGCAATTCACAACTAATTCTCCCATGTTAGCATCATCTCCTGAGAACTACTGCATGAAGTTTGGGGCATTGAAAACAAATGTAGAGAACTTACAGTGGACAGTAATCAGGCTGAACAGAGGTCTATCAAACACGACCAAAAAGACTGAACTTGAGGTGGTTTCGTTCAATGAAGACAATATCAGAAAAAAAAAAAAAGGTCAGAGTCTTCTAGGATATAGAAAAGCTATTTCAAAGATAAAGTTAACAGAATCGTTTCCAGATTTACTGAGACAGAACGAGAAGTAACAGGTATAAACTACTTCAAGGGAAATTACATAAATATCTTAGAAAAAAGCTTTCCAATGGTGAGGTGGTGCAGTACTGAGTTATATTTCCTTGGGAGTCTATGTAGTCTTCTGAGGTTTTAAAGATTATGCAGGATACATCTGTCAGGAATAACTGAAGCTCATATCTTGCCTTGAGGTAGAACAATCAGCAGACGACCCTTTCAGTTTTACTGCCTATGATAGGGTGTTTTGGATTCTGGGGAAGGAAATTACTAATTTTACCAAGAGGTCAACTAAGGAAAAGAGCGTATGTTTGAGCATGCTGACAGAATGACATCCTCAACTATGGGAGGTAGTAATCAGTCAAGTTCCAGGCCTGACTGTTTCAGATTCTTAGGTGCCTCAGATATGAAAGCTTGCCCCTGTATCTGCCAAAGAGGTGTCTGTTAGGACCCAGCTGAACAGGGATCAGCTTCTTGGGTTGACACTGGTGTAGGGCTATGTAGTGTTTCTGTCTAGTGCAGGAGGTAAAGGAGCATGGCAGCCAAGAAAACAGTATTATTTTTTACTACTTATGTTAAACAGCCATCAGAGCTAAGATGAAAGTTGTGTTTTGAAGAAAAAAGGAATACAAATTAGTTTAGAATGGAGTAAGATATTCTGGGGGAAAGCCCAAAACAAAATTGCAGTCTGTACAAAACAAATCGTCCTAAAGAAGACATGCTTTTGTAAACTTGATTTTCATGTACCTTTCCTTGAAATCATGTGCAACAATATTCTGTATTACAATAAATGTAATAAATTTGATATTTATATATATCCCTTCCAGATATTTGTCACTTTTTGCTGGAAGACATGGACCAAAAAATTTAAGTTCCTTCTGATGAAGACAACAAATTGGAAAAAAAACATCACATATGGAAACATTTTGCATGTCCTGCAATTTTAGAGGTGTCTCTATTTTCTTCCCTATTCTTACTATTTCTTTTCAAAGTGTATTCCATTCTGTAAACTGTCATTCAATATGTAATCCAGTGTTTTCTTCCACCATTTCTAGGTCTGTAGGGAACCATCTCTGCCAAAACCTTGACTACAGATTTATTCTCTATGTGTCTTGTCTTCCATTGTTCCCTTGAGACTTAAGGCTCAATATTTGGGAATCATATGAATAACCTTTTCTTGGGCGAAATGCAATCTGGCAAAGCCACTCTTTAAAACACTAATCCATTCCTTAGCATCTAAGGAGGGTAGTATCACTCATTTTAATATGAGAACTGACAAAAATAAAATTACCAGAAATCATTTCCCCCCTTTCCTTATTCTTCCAAATGGATCACAAATATTTAGAAATTTAACTATTTTGCAAAGTTATGCAGAGTGATTATTTTATCTATTATTTTTACTTTACTCAGATCTGGAATGTAGCATTTAAGTTTGTAATTAGATGAAAGCATTGCATTATTATGCCCCCTTTCATAAATTTAAGAACAAAAATAATTGTCGTTTGTCTCACCGTAAAACAACACTTGAACCTGACAAGGTATCTTGTCAGATTACAGATTTCCTATGCTAACTCTAAAAAACCCCACTGCTATCTAGAGGTCTGAACTTAATCTGATTGATTTTAATTTAAATCAGTCCATAGAAATTGTGGGTCTGGCTTAAAATCTAAATCAACAAGGTCTTACGAAAGTTATAGCCAAGTACTAACCTGATCTAGTACTGGTTACCTTGACAGACTTGACAGGATCACAGCCCAAAACAGTATGGCATAATGATTTTATAAAGTTAAATAGCAAAGTACTGAGTTCGATCAGAGCAAAAAACATTGTAACAGTATTTAATACCTTGTACAATAGATGAATTTGTCACTTACCACAACACTCTGGACAGTCTGGATGTGTTAGAGCATTCATTCCATACCCTGGATAGCAGCGATCAACCCATACCATTTGCAGAGTACCTTCAATGTAGTATATTTCAGGCAACGGTTCAGAACTTTTCCTGCTAATTTCCACTTGTTGCTTAAAAAATCTCTCTATAAGGTGTTTTGCCTAAATTGAAACAATATTTTTTCAGAATCTTTGATGGAAAGAGGTCAAAATACAAGAAAAGACGAAAGAATGTGAGTATGAGTTAGGATTAAGATTTAAAGGATGTACCACTAAATCTTTTAATTGTAGCTGAATGGAAACAGGAGGACAATCTGATATTCTTGGATATGTTGGTTTTAATTTAGCTAAACCTTGATCAATTAATGCAATGTCTTTGAAAGTGTTCAGGATTACACAAATAGAACTTTAAAAGCTAATCCATGGCAATTTTGCCTACACTAGACATCTGTAGCTCAACATCAATAGACTTGCAGCTTTCCCATCTACATAGGTACTATTATTTAGGTTCACTTATATTTCAGACATACTTTCCACCTTTATTAGCTATTTCTGTTCAATAAAAAGAAAATGTCAAAGGTGTCCTGAAGCCAAGTTAAATAAGGGGATTATTATTATTATTATATCAATCAAATATCATCACAGAAGACTAATTCCCTTACTCAAAAAGATTGGCACAAATACAATCCTAGACAGGAAAAACATTCCTTTCAATCAGTGCAGAACCAGCAGCACAGAATCACAGAAATGTTAGGATACAAGGGAGCTCTATTCCATCTCAGCTAGTCCATCTCCCTAGCCAAAGGCAATGTTTATTTTTAAAAATATTTTCTCTAGAATTTTGGACCATTTTTTATGAACTGTCTTCCACTGGAATATTAAAGATTTTAAGTCATAGTAGTTAAAAATGTGACTTCTAACTGGCTAAAATATATAAAATATGTAACAAAAAATAGACCCATTAGCCACCTGTAGTGGCTTTAGTGAAAGAGTCTAACAGTAAAAAGTATCAATGCTTCATATCCAGACAGTGCTTCATTTGTATACAGGGATTAATAATATATGTAGAAAGTTAAAAAGAAAAGGCAAAAAAAAATCTTTAATAGGCTTGCAAGGTTCAGTACACACACAAATTGACAAAACCAAATTTATTCATGCTCTCTTAATTTGATCGTCTTGTCTGTATGAAAAAGATGAACTTTGATCATGAGCTTCCCCCACAAATTTAGGATTTTTTTCAGAGTACAGGATGGAAGCTGCTTAATGGGTACAATGTTATTTTAGACTCCCTTACCCCTTCACTGGAATCCAAATGCAGGATTTGCATACCTGCTATTTCTTGGTATTCCTCCTGTACTTTCCTTCCCCTTTCTCTTTTCCCTTTAAGAACCTCTGAATTAACAGTCAACCTAGTAAGCAAGACTCTGGCTTCTGGTTCTCTACCATAAAAGCCAAACACCTTCAAGCAGCTAAAATTCTGCCAGATCAATAATAAAGTCACTTTGAAGTGATGGAAAGGCACTCCCATTGCAAAACAGCATGTTTGATGTTTATAAGATAGCACATTCAGAATTTCCTGATTGTCTTGCCACTGTTCATACTCTTAATATACTGTCTTTAATATAGATTGATAGTGTGATCTGCCTTATCCATAACAGCAATAGAATATTAGCATTTTTAACTGATACAAATGTTATATCCACTAAAACTTTTATATTGATTTATTCATTTACTAAACAAAGTATATTTCATTTTTTACATTATTATACTTTATTGTGAGTAGCTTATTATGTTAGTTGCCTTTTTATTCTTCCATCTACTGTACCTTGTTTAGTCTATGAGACGCATCACAAGCACTTTGCTGACATAGTCTGTTATGTTTTTCTCTGTCTAAGGAAGCAACTGTAACAAAACACAATCTGTTTATAGAACAAAGTCAATGAAATCAACTTTTTTTTTTATTTACTGGTTTCAGATTCTAGTCAGTTCTGATGCAAGTAAGTATTTAGGACTTTTTACCATATTTCAGATGTCTAACTTGCAATGTTTTAAAGAAATCACAGAGCTTGTCCTCTTACAGATATTGCATGTCTATGTCTAATTTTCAGTATACTTAAATATTTTATGGGAACTATCATTTATTTGTAAATTCTAATGGCAAGGAAATGTATAATTCTGGAGTCTTCCCAGATTTATAAATATCTGAATCCCTTCAAAAGAAATAAGCTACTCCCTCTCTAATTGCCTGCCTGCCATTGTGGTTTTAGGAAGACTCAGGTTTTAAAACAGTCATCCAGGAACCCTAACAGTTCAGGCTTCTGACTATTTCTGCAATGGACTCAAGTTTTCTCTCAAAAACAATCAATCAGGGCAATATCTAGTGCTTTTAAAGATTTTCCCTGGTCCCCGCCCTGCACAAACACATCAGTTCCTGAGCCTCACCCATTCAACCCTTTACA
>NW_008825409.1:6289020-6290683 GCF_000699105.1 Pygoscelis adeliae | reverse complement strand
ACAGGAAGACTTCAAGTACAGACTGAAGAAAAAGCGTAGCTACGTTTCAGTAATCCATTTGCGTGGGTCCACATTCCTTATCAACTGACTAGTACTAACATGTTATGGTGAGGGCCTGGGAAATATTTAACTAAGTTGCTGGACTGCTCTCCAGAACTGACATTAGAGTAAGCTGCCATATTAAGAATAAAATTATCTGTTAACGTGAATTTAACTCCTTATAGTATAAGCTTTACCTACTTCTGTCATGGAAGTAATTCTGAAACACCAAATGCTACTTAAAAATCAAAAAGCACTTTCTAAGACTTCCAGTGACTTAAGAACGTGTACTTTACCACTGGGTCATATCAAAGTTTATATCCACCTAAATCTCTAACTGGAGTATTTCTCCTCCTAACGCTCAAATATTCTAGAAAGCCTGCACATTAGCTGAATCTCATTTATGTAGTTTCAATAACCTTAGAATTAACCTTAACTAACTATGCTATCAGTAATGAGACTCTTCAGATACGTCAGTGCTATCCACTACAAATACAATTTTCAGAGAAATACAACTGACTAATAGTTTCATTGGTTTTATAAGCAATTATATTTAATTTTCAAGAAAATTAAAATTGGAAAGTGGAAAGTAGAAAATGAAGCATAATTGGTATACTTTGTTCAGAAAGGGATCTTTTCAAATTGCATGTCTTGATATATAGTGACTAATCTAATACAGTATATGAAAACAATTGCCTTTTTAGAGCTGAAATAATTAGAAACAGTAAGTTCAAGAAAATATTGCAGATATTCTTACGTACATTCATCTCAACAATTACAAACAGCATCTCTTCAGGTTTCAGATACCTCTTTTAATAACACAAAGTACTTCAAGTGAACTGAACATATATTGGAACTGTTTTACAAGCTCCTTCAGACCTCACTCACAGCATAAAGGAGTTGAGACTTTCTTTTCATATGGTTTCAGTGTTCAGAAGGAATATTCTGAGAACAAGTTTCAAAGAAAAAAATACCTCCTTTGGATTGACATGGCACTGAGATTTCTGACTTTGCAAACAGAGAAGGACTTGTGGGTGATGTCATGGTTGGAGGCTGTCTTGGGCATAGCGATCATGAAATGATAGAGTTTTCAGTTCTTGGAGAAGTAAGGAGGGGGTCAGCAGAACTGCCATCTTGGACTTCTGGAGGGCGGACTTTGGCCTGTTTAGGAGCCTGGTTGACAGAGTCCCTTGGGAGACAGTCCTGAAGGGCAAAGGAGTCCAGGAAGGATGGACATTCTTCAAGAAGGAAATCTTAAAGGCGCAGGAGCAGGCTCTCCCCATGTGCCGAAAGATGAGCCAGCAGGGAAGAAGACTGGCCTGGCTGAACAGAGAGCTTTGGCTGGAACTCAAGGAAAAAAAGAGAGTTTATGACCTTTGGAAGAAGGGGCAGGCAACTCAGGAGGACTACAAGGATGTCGTGAGGTTATGCAGGGAGAAAATTAGAAGGCCAATGCCCAACTAGAGCTTAATCTGGCTACTGCCGTAAAAGACAATAAAAAATGTTTCTATAAATAAATTAGCAACAAAAGGAGGGCTGAGAAGAATCTCCATCTTTTATTGAATGTTGGGGGAAACATAGTGACAAAGGCTGAGGAAAAGGCTGAGGTACTTAATGCCTTCTT
>NW_008825409.1:6285083-6287613 GCF_000699105.1 Pygoscelis adeliae | reverse complement strand
TGCCCAGGGAAGTGATTGAGTCACCATCCCTGGAGGTATTTAAAAGACGTGTAGATATGGTGTTCGGGGACATGGTTTAGTAGTGGACTTGGCAGTGGTAGGTTAATGGTTGGACTCAATGATCTTAAAGGTCTTTTCCAACCTAAATGATTCTATGATTCTATGATTCCACTCTATGACTTCCACAGTTAATGCCTTTAGTGAAAAGCTGGTCATGGAAACATTTTATGAAAACAAATTCATGTTAAAGTGAAAATATATTTTTAATAACTAAACTTTATCAAAGGCGGATAATTAACTAAGACATTGTGAGGTCTTCATTTATGCATAAACATAAACTAATTTATGTATAAACACACCCAAATATCAGATAGAAAGTTTTATAATTATTACAATACATAATCACAGTCAGTAAGAATCCTTAAATATCCCATAATTTGGTGACATCTTCCCAAGCCACCTAATGATTTGCTTTAAATCAAACCAACTCAATATTTTTGGTAACTCAGTTTTACCCAGGTCTCCTTTAGGCTCCTTTTGTTTTAAAGAAATGGAAAATGAGGAAATCTCCCTCTTTTATTGTTGCCACTTAAAGAAGGAAAAGTACTGAGGTTCATCTTATTTAACTTTAGTTCTTGAAAATTAGACATCCAGTCTTAGTCTGTCATTTGGAAGCTGTTTATAAAGACCAACGCACATCCATGAAGTGATTTATACACCTGTTGTAGGTGGCTAGATGAAGGTAATCTGGGAAGTTACAGAATACACTGTATCATCTTCCTTCCTATGTTAGTGTGCAACAAGGGACATGATAATGTTTTATGATACAAAATTAAAAACACATTGATCTATCCACAGCTATAAAATTTCTAAAGCTCTTCTGAAATAACGTAAAATATGCACTTTTGAGTAGATCAACTATCTTTTTGATATTGACATGAATTTCACATGCAATACTTTGAAGCATCTTTAATCAAGAAACTTTATTATTAAACCCTTACAATACTTTCTGCATATAAGCAGTAAATATATTCCATTAACTATAAAAATTCTAACCGTTCTTTAAAAGCAAGGCAGATTTTTACCTGAAAATGTAAAGAAGATTTCATTCTGTAGACCTCCTCTCTGCATTTTTACATGATGGCATTCTGACTTAATTAATGTAACCTCACAAGAAAGTTCAGCAACAAGTTTGCTTAGTATCTGAAGCAATGCTTTCTCAAAAGAAGTATTATGAGAACTGTTGCAGGGGGCTGCGTGATACCGGGCTGTGAACTCATAGCAGTTTTTAGGATCAGAATAAGCTGCAGGAAAAAATGTGGAAGATGATAAGGAACATATATGAAGTAAAAAGAAGAAAAGTAATTTGTGTATTTGAAAATAAAATTGCTAATTTAAATCCTTAATTTATAAACAAAACCTATTTTGCACCTCCAGAGAATTTTTAATGATAAAATAGTGTATGCTGGGCCAGTTGGAAACACTGAAGAGATTTTTAGAAGTTGACATTCTTACTTATACCCATAGGTAAGTCTTACTCTTTATTCTTGTAATTACAAGAATAATTTTTTAATTTTTAAACCAACAGGACATTACAGTAAAGGGATCAGGATTATGAAAGCTAAGGTTAAGCATACAAAATACCCTCTAGTATGTGACACAATATTTCATCTCACACATTATGGCCAGTTATAGTAGTATGCTATATATTTTTTAGTCAACTATCACAAAAGTATTTTAAAGGGCTTAAAAACTGAATCCTCTTCCCCAGAGATCAACAGAAGATGCAATTAATAAGATGAACAGGAATTCCTTCTCTGTGAGCAGAAGCAACTGAAAAAGCTTCCATATAGGTGTGAAATTTACTTTTGTGGATGGATCAACTATTTCACCTTTACTGCGAAGCTAAATGCACACCTGGGCATCTTTTACAAGCCAATGTACCATATAATGCGTGTTTCTAGTTATTTCATGATAATCACTATACTTACCCAAAGCTGAAGATCAACAGAGCACAACAGAAAATAGGAGTAAAAGAATGAAGAACAGGGGTCCTGGTGTGGGTATAATCACAGAAAGGAGAAGGGAGCAGTGGCGAAGGAAGAATGAAGGAATAGAAAGTGAACCAGCTGAAAGAAGCAGCAGAACATCCAAAATATGGTACCCAATTTAGACAGCTCATTAGATCCTCTACCTTGCTTTTGCCTCCCCCATTTCCTTTCCCTTGCTGCTGCATATTCCAGATTTTTTTGTATATATGTGTGAAACTTGAATTTTGTATGCTAACATTCAGATTGGATCCTTACTGAAGGATGTAAGTCTGCATTACTGAAAACTCTAACCTTTTCATCAAAACTGTTTTAAAGAAACTTTTTCCTTTCCAGTTCTGTCAAGCAAGCTAGCTGCTAAAAGTCATGGTTATTCCGTATGAAGGCTACTGTGCCAAAGTAAAATTAATTTACATCAGAGGTTAATTTAGGTTATTGTGCTCTACCATCTTTCTAAATGATCACTGGTATGCATTTTAAAT
>NW_008825409.1:6267582-6284557 GCF_000699105.1 Pygoscelis adeliae | reverse complement strand
GAAAAATAAAGTATCCTTTAAAAAAGAAAAGGAGAGCTGGTAATGAATAAATGACATTGCCTTTACAATCTTTCACTTTATCAAAGACTTTTTACCTGATGACAGAAGGAAACGTAATCAGAACAGGAAAGAATAAGCTACAAATAGTACATCATTAAATGATACGTACTTAAAAAACACAATCAGGTAATAATTAAGGCATTAACATGTGTGAAATAAATCCATACGACTGTGCTAAAATTAATCTCATAAAGAATAATTCAGTTTAAAATTATACTATTTTAATGTTATTAAGGATTACTGCCTATTCAATTTGTTACGTTTCATTATGTTTTATGTTTCTTTTTTAAAAACAACTGTATTCATAAGTTTTTCAGTCAGCCACTGAGCTTCATTTAAGGCTCTGTAAATGACATTAAATGAACTGCCTGGTAGTTACTAATATTAAAAACAATTTCCAGAGAAACAGAATGTCTTTATCTCTGCAAATTGAATTCTAAATAAGCCTTCTTATTTAAAAATAGCAACACACATTTTAAAAAATAAAATTTTTTCAAGGCAACAGTACACTTACCTAGATTGATAACTTACCATAAATAAGATATTTTATTATGAGGTTTTTATCAGGTTGCATTGTTGTTAGCTTATAAACAATGGAACAAGTGTAAACTCCACTCAGGTTGAAGTGTCTCAATATTAAAGTTCCTGTTGGCGATATTTGCACACTGCTATTTTCTAGTAAACACAAAAATGAAATAAATTTAGTTGTCATCTTGAGAAATGCGGAAAGTAACGGTCCAAATGGTTATTTACTGTTAAGCTGTGCACAAAATAATAATATTAGGGATTCAGCTGAAGGCACAGGACTCAGAAACTGAAGCTGATTGGGTGTCACTCAGTTCAGCATTACACAAATATGCCTTATTGCTGCTGTGTTTTGAAGTATTGATTGACCAAGCAGTCCTAGAAACCTGTTTTTATTTTATCTCAGACATCTATTGTTCCCTCCAATAACCACTTCCAAGAGCAAAAAAATCCCAGAAAAAAAGGACAAAGTGGGCAAATAATCTCTTTTTATACGTCTATATAGTCAAACTGACTACTAACCTTTCAGTCTTCAGGGACCGCCTCATGAATTAGCTGCTCGGGGTGTTTAACATGCAGTAAACTTCAAAGTAGGCAAGACAGGAAGTTCAAGTTAAGCAAGTATTGTATAACAGACCTTCAAAAAAAATTCTATGTATATGCCAAAATGAGAATCATGTATGTTTAAGATTGTAAGATAATCCTTCTGTATGGAAAGATATGCATTGTTACGGTGGCCAAAGTCTGAACACAACTCCTTAGTTCAAGGCAGAGAGGAAGTAGGATCCTACTTCAAAGGACAAATGATGAGTGTGGTTCTTTAACTAGGTTTTTAAAGAGAAAGGAAAGCACTGCTTAAGGTCAGATTTGGGCACTGATAATGAGACATACAGTTGTCCCATGTAGCCTGCATGTGGGTTACATGATGACAGTTGATGAGTCCTTTCCTGACTTGAAAAGTCCTCAGGCAGTAACAATATATATATGGGTTTCTCAAACAGTAATATGCAGCCCATCTTGCTGGCAGCTGTCAAAGAAAACGTTGGGAACCACTAGATTAGAGTCAATTATAATAGACTTCAAGGTAAAATACTCACTTTGATAAAATATTTTGAGAATGGATTTTTGTTTCCATTTCCAGATGCCAAAAAAAAATCTTTTTAACATCCTAAATAATTTAGACCTTTTATGTAGATGATGGAAGCTTAGACAATTAGTGTGGTGCGAAAGCAGCATATTTTTAGACTGAAAAAATCAATGCTAAGGACACGAGGTCTATCCTACACACATCTTAGGGCTTTTACTACAGACTAGTCCTAATCTGGTTTTACAGATTGAGCACACATTATTTCTCGAAGCAAACCTTTCCAATTAGCTTCATCCAAAAGGAATCCAGTTTGTGCACTCAAAGACCAGACCATGATCTGAACAAAATGTGGTAAGTGGGTACAGTCAAGCAATTCACTTCAAAGCCACACTCCTATTCAAACTAACGTGTTACTGTAGATGCATGCTGATTTTCCTGGTATGTGATTTTAAGAAAAATATTGGGAAAAAAATAGCCTGATTGAAGTGCCTCTTTTTACATACTTGGCAGGAGTGTGTAGGACAACTTTGTTCCTCAAGAAACCATTTAATCTTTTAATTAACTTAACTTGTCATATATATCACTGTGCTTAAAAAAAGAATTCAAGTGCTGGTAAAAAAGAGTACTATTAAAAAGACTGAAAGTGCAAATTCTTTGACAAGAATAGTTTGGGATTCCGTATCAGCCCAGGCTCTCACATTAATGGCACAGTCTTTCATTTTTTGGATGATGAAGAGGTTTTTAATCTGATGATGAGCTACTCAGGATGCTAAGTTTATAAATTAGGATGTCATTTGCTACTGTATGCTGGAATAACTATCAGATTAATATTGTCAGAAAAACAGCATAGATTTAAGAACTATCGTTCTAACCTTTGGCATATGCAACTGCCCTGTGTGGGCCAAAAGCAACACGACCGTTAGCTGACTAGATAGCTGGAGCACCTTTAAGATATATCACAGACAGCTTTGCTATACTTATAAATGCATTACTGAACTGCAAGGATGACAAGAAGTCTGCAAAGGACAAAGCTTGGAAATCCAGTGAAGAGATCTGGTCACAAATATTTTTTGAAAGTACATCAGCAGAAATGGAAAAGTGAAGCGTTCTTCTGGTGGATTGAGTCACTGAGTTTATTATAGAATTTTATTCTACCTTGAACAATGAATGCTTCACATACCAGAAAAGATCAGAATGTTTACATAGTAACCATTAATTATGCTAATGGTATTTCTGTGTGTGAAGAATCTCCTTTTGGATCATGAAATCAAGAGTATGTCATGTTGTGGCGGGTTTTGTTTTCCAAGTGTTGTAAAAGAAACCTCACTTAAAATGCCTTGTTCCATGGGATTATCTGGATGAATACTGCCTACTCAGATGAATTTGGGTTCAGAAACAGACTGTTAGCTTTAAAATGAAATTTTAAAAGTGATTAAGCTATCCACCCTTTTCTTAAATCTAATATTTTTTTCCATGTTATTCCTCTGCAGCAGGTTCAGTAAGACAGGTGAGCAGGACTTCATATCACATTTTATGATGTGAATTACATTGTATGATTTAATATGCCTCTATTACACAGGAGGCATTTCACATGCCTGATGGACAAAAAAGCAATGTGACCACGTTCAGAGGTTCCCTGGAGTCGGTGAAAACTGGCATGATTTAAAACAGAAGTACCTTTTTAATTCATGCTGAGAGGAAGCTAGACCATTTTCCAGCATCCTCAGGAATTAGAAGGGTGCAAAACAGAGCTAGTCCTATGAGAATTATGTTACGGAGACTTAACTTTCCATACCCTTGTAATTATATTTAAAACTAAGTGTTCCTATATTTTAGTTTCTCTGTTTACTAAACTTAAAACCAATAGATTGATTCTCCTTCCAGTTCTTTCAGTGCAAAAAATAGTTACTCCCCATCCTCCCACCCCATCTGTCATTCAGACCAGTTTTACAGTACAGCAACTTCTGTATTTTGAACTTATGTATCAAGAACAAAAGTAAATGACAGCAGAATGAGGCCAGTGGACTTTTCAGAAACAGATTTTTCAGACATTTAGAAACAGCTATCAATCCAGATCATAAATTCTAATCTTCAGATTAAACTACTGAGCATGTTCAAATTTAAATATGCAATATCTAAAGATGTCCAAATAGGTAAATTCAGTGATGAATTACACATGTACAGAAACAACAGCTAACAAGGTATATAATAAACTTGAGTTCACCTGAAAAGTTTCTTAGGAATGAAACAGACTCTGTTTTGTAGTCCAGACAGGGCTCTGACAGTCTGTCTGGAAATATGTATAAGTCATGTATCAGTTATAAGGATAGCATGAGTATACAGGTATACACATATACTAAAAGCAGCTTCATATTTCTTCTGATTCTCTTTCCTTCCCTCTCCACAGAACTGTTTGATATACCAATAGTAGGTGTTAGAATATCTGGGGGTTAGCTTGTAGTTTAGAGGCTGAGTGCAGTATTTAATTTGTCAGTTGCTTTGTTTTACAGAACTATAGTACACAATTTTTTCAGTCCTATGAAAGGACAGTCACAATCTTCCGACACAAATATCCCTTCTATGCATATATTAGGTGGCAATGTGTATGAAAAGCAGTAGATTTCCTGTAAATCCAAATTCCTAGGTTCATTTTCACCAAACTAGAACATGCCTATTCCAATGTCCGCATTTGGAAATAAAGATCGAAATGCTTTCTCTTTTTTGTTCTATTTAGCTGTTCAGAACACCATCAAAAATGCTGGTTTATGCAATAAAACATTAAGATCCAGAACATAAGAATCAATTATTTTAAAGTTTTTTCCTCCATTTAAAGTGTATTTTGAAAAACTCTTATTTTCAACCAGCCCAACAGCTGTTCAAAAACTTCAAAGTACAATTTCCAGATCTTAGTGCAAAAGAGTCACTATGCTAAGTGAAGAAAAATGACTCGCTAATTTTAAAGTTGTAATGGTTTTAAATTACATTTTGTGCAGTATTTAATTTTTCATTACTCTTTCAACTGCACATAAGTGGACTGAAACTATCTGTGAACAAATCTGCTTGTTCAAAAAACAGAACTGTTTGTTATGGCTACAGAAGGAAAAGTGTTTACTGCTCTTTGTGAGCTTCTACTGTAGTCATGATGCTTGATGTATATAGCTAGACAGACTTGGGGCACAAAACACCTTCTTAGGGTGTGTGTCAAGGGCTGGTGAGCCTGAAAGAGAATCTGATTTTTCTAGCTATGAGATAGTACAATGAAAGATAGACTCTTTTCCTACAGATTTTATGCTTAAATAATTGCATTTATTGTGAAGCATTCCAAGAAGCAGTATTTTGTTAGTCTTTCCTAAAACTCTATTCACGATTCTACATTTCCACCAAAAGGATTCTTTTCTTTCCTACAACCACACTGAAAAAGTATGAAATAGTTTATCAAGCAAGGTTTATGAATCCTAATTGCCTACTGTTACGGAGATTCGCTATGATAGATATTAGAAGACTAACTAGTCACACTAAAACCCAGATGATTTTTACCACTTAGAGAGGATTACACCTGTTCTAAAAGGAGGCTGAATGATCAAAATCTTTTACACAGCAAACATTTCATGAGCTAGAAACTTTAAATAGATTTTTGTCTGCTTATACTTTCTTTTCTCTGAATCAAACAAAAATGAATGTGACAACAGCCCTAGGAGACTAAGTATCTTTGTGTTATTTACCCAAAATTGTGGTGGCTGAAGCTCAAATCCTCTCATTACCGCTTTTTAAAAATAATTTTTCTAAAACCTCTCTCAAAGAATGCTAAAAGTTCTTTCTGAGGGTGAAGTCTGTTATTAGATTCAGAGCAAAAACACAGTGTAGTGTTAGATGCCATGTAAATGTGAAATGCTGTACTATGAAGGTTGGCATGTAAAGGATTAAGAATGAAGACTCACAATGGTGTAAGTGGTATTTCAGATTGTGTAACAGGAAAAGTTACTTGAAAATGTAAGACCAAGGACAGAGTTATGATAGACAGCAGTATAGACTAAGAGGAAAGCAAATAGGATTTGGAAACACTGCCATTGTAAAAGGATGAATGGTTCATAAACTAAATTGTAAACTAAAATAAGAGATTAAACAGGTTTATAAATTCATCACAATGCTTACTGTCTTTGTAAAAATGAAATTACACTAAAGGGTAAATGAGACATACACGGAAGGAAACAAAAAATAGAACTCAGGTTCCCTGCTCAGACTTGGAAAGATACTGATGATGAGCCAGTCATGACCTCTAAGCAATCCTAGTTATGTGAGAAAAATAAGGTATGTACCAGTAACACAACATACTCCATGCAGAAACAATGATTTGGTGTTTTCATGCCATACTAGCAGATTAGGACAATGATTTCATTAGAGGCATCTTTCTGAAAAAGAATGTTTACGTTCTCCATGAGCAGATTAACCAGAATTTGAAACTGGCAGGGAATGTGAAGGGCCAACAGAAACACATGTAGTTGAGGAAGAGCAATAAAAATGTTGGCCCCAGGCTGAATGGGGCTGAATAACCTAGTGACAAATGACATGGAAAACACTGAGGTACGCAACGCCGCCTTTGTTTCACTCATTCCTAGCAAGGGCTCCTTTCCAGCCCTGCCGCAGGCTCTACCAGAGTTTAGGGGAGATGCTACAGGGAGAGAGCAGTGTGGTGTTAGGGACTTACTTAAGTGAGCTGGACATATACAGGTTTATAGACCATAATGAGATATACCTGAGGATGCTGAGGGAGCTGACTAATTAATGACTGTTGTCTGTTTTGATGGTGATGAGGTCCCCAATGACCAGAAAGACCAAAAAAAAATACATCCATCATAAAAATAGGCAAGGAAGAAGACCCAGGGAATCACAGGTCAGCCATCCTCACCTCAGGCCTTGCAAAGGTTATAGAACT
This sequence comes from Pygoscelis adeliae, assembly GCF_000699105.1. Classification (NCBI taxonomy): domain Eukaryota; kingdom Metazoa; phylum Chordata; class Aves; order Sphenisciformes; family Spheniscidae; genus Pygoscelis; species Pygoscelis adeliae. The sequence goes on along the minus strand of NW_008825409.1, from coordinate 6,277,952 downwards.
GCTGGAAGTAATTTCCAGATGCATGAATGCCAAGACAGTGATTGAGAACAGGCAGCATCAATTTGCCATTGGCAAATCATGGCTGACCAGCCTGAGTGTCTTCTGGAACTAAATGACTGCCTCTGAGGATGAAAGGAAAGCGGTAGATGTCATATACACTGAAAGCCTTTAGCAAGGATTTCAGTATGGTCCTCCATCACATCTTGTAGCCCAGCTATGGACACATGGACTAGATAAGTGGAATACAAGATGGATAAAAAACCGTCTGCATTGTTATTTTGAAGATTGGTCTACCTAGCAGCCAGTCTATGAAGAGCTTTCCTCAGGGCTAATAAAAGCACCAGAACTGCTTAAAATCTTTACCAGTGGCCTGCACCACAGGACTGAATGCCTTCTTGTCCAGTACGGAAAAGACATCAAACTGGGGGGGGCACTGATACACTACAGGACATTGCTGCCATTCAGTGGGACCTTGCATGACTAGAAAGACAGTCTGCCAAAAACCTCATGAAGTTCAACAGTGATAAATGCAAAGTCCTGCGCCTGAGACAGAATAAAAGCAGCAACATGCAGATGGGGACCAGATGACTTGGGAGCAGCCCTGCAAAAAAGTACCTGGGAGTCCTGGTGGCTTTTAAACTGAACATGAATCAGAAACACAGTTTTGCAGCAGTGAAGGCTAACTACATACTGGGCTGCATTAGCAACAGTATATCCAGCAGGTCAAAAGAAGCGATTATCCTTCCCTCCTCTGCACTCATTTGGGCACTCTGGAACACTATGTCCATTTTTGACTCCTCAGTTCAAGACAGATACTAACAAACTGGAACAAGTCAACAAGAAGGCTTCTGAGATGATTAGGGAGTTGGAGCATAGGACAAGAGGCAGAGGAAACTGGGATTTTTACCCTAGAGAAGTCTAAGGAGGGAACTGCAGCCCTTCACTAAGGGGAGATACAGTACTCTTCAGAGATGGCACCATTCTTTACAGAGATCTGAAAATGTGTTTTAGTTTGGTTATCTCACCCCTTTCTTTCTGAAAAGTAAAAGCTAATTTATACGATTTGCATTCAAACACTCGCAAAGTATCCTCAGCTACTTCTCCATTTACATTCCCACCTTTATAACCCTCATGCTGCTTTGGGGGGGGGAGTGGGGGGAAAGGGCGAGGCTGTGGGGTGACATGTAAGAAAATAAATCCTTACCTGAAGAAAGACCACCACCTGGTCCATTCCACTGGAATATTGGATCAATCAGTTCTAAGTTTCGCAGATGATTTGTAAGACATAAAATACGTGGACTGTTGTGATTCAGCTTGACATAAACTTTAACTGAAAAAAAATTATCATTAGCATCAAGTATTTATCAGTGGTATCCTAACAGTGAGCTATATAAATTTCAAGACAGTGGTTCAACAATGATCTTGAATGGAGTTCTAATTTTGGGACTGGTTCTGTTATCTCTACCATCAAAATTAAATACAAAATAAAGAGCAGGTTTGTTTTCTCTGGAAAATAAAATTAAGAGAATTCTTTCTAGTTCTAGGCTTATCTGGTTGTGTAAACAAGAAGCACAGTGCACTGTAACATCCTCCTGAATGGAGTATGTCACTTAGTAGGTTCTCACAAGCACGGGCTCCTGCAGCGTTCTGTCTCAATTGGTCTCCAACTCACACATGGAGAGAGTGAAGTTGCAAGATACGCAGACTTGACAGCTTGCTGTTTCCATTCTATTAGCAATTGCCTTTTACCAGTGCACGATGTATTTGCTTAAAAAGGGTTTAATGTTGTAGCTCACTAAACGGTGAGCTGCGTATTATTTAATTCAGACATAATGGGATTGGAAGCAAACTGAGTAAGGTAAGGATTTACTTAGCCTTTTCCCACAGTAAAGCAGGTGTGCATGTCTTGTATGCGATTTGTAGCACACAGGTGCTTCTATATCTTCAGTTGTTTCTAAAAAGTACGATTGGTGTAGTCATAATCACTTCCATAATATGCAGGATTTCAGTGTGCACAATTTGTCTTATTTCCCTTCCCACTGACATACTGCAAAGCATTTGTCCTCTTCAGAAGCATGGGATGCTAGATATTTATGCTCTAGTGAGGTCTAAACTTGAATATACCATGCTTAGCATCAGGCTACCCTAATGCCACTGAAAAGCTACCATTAGTGTAAAACATTACAGCTACTACATTTGTGATTTAGAGAATCTGACTAATAATTAACACTGAATCAAATAAGCAGATAACCACAATGTTATCTTACCATTGACTATTTCAGATTCCCTGCAAGTGGAAGACAGTTTAAGTATATGTTGCAGGAAGGGATTAATGCTCAGCAAAACAGTTTTCACTTTTCCATTGTGGCAACTGGTGGTAATGCCACCACAGTTTTCTCTCCTCTCCAAGTATGATTGTTCGCTTTCATTAAAAAATGAAAAGCCGCTTACGTTCACATTACAGTATTAAGTTGTTTAAACAGAATAAAGACTTAGATACAACATTTAATACATAAGAATAACTTCAGAATTTTGATAGTCTTTAGATCAGGAGGTATGTCCATCCCAGCTAGTAATCAGTTTTTTACAGTAGCTTATATTACAGAAAACAGCAAAGTATACATTTTCAATTGTACAATAGTATATCATGGAAGTAAATGTCATTTACAGGTGGTGTTTCAGTTTTTAACCCTGAAGCATGAAAATTAGTATGAATTCTACATGTTAATGCAACTGCCAATATGATTAGTCTTTTTCCATTGCAAACCCTTGATACTTGTTCTCAGAATTTACTAACCGACTGGCTTTAGTAATAGTCTATTGAGGCATAATTGTATACGTTGCATATCTCTCCCACTTCACATTTTGTTTTTTATTTCCTCAAGGTTGCTTTGTTCTGTCTTGTAGCAATATTAAAAAAAAATACATATCCATAATAAAAAGTAACAAAATTATGGTGTCATTATTATCATAACCTGTCAAGATAGTAAATTCTGTCCCACCACTGTAAATTTCCATGACAGTTTTGTAAACATGTATCATAGGAATAATATAACAGAAGGGCATCTGATAGAAAATAATGGCTGAAAAAATATCTACCAGGTATAACCTTATTCTTCTTCTTTCAAAATAAAGTCTTACTCTTTTAATTGAAATTCTTTGATATTTTTCTTATTTGTTCATATTCTCTCCATTATAAAAATATTTACCTTAGATGGTGATCCAAAAAAGAACATTTATGTCAGGTATTTTAAAAGTGGAGGATTTTAATAGTGTAGCATTGTATTTAACCAAATTTTGGTGAAAAAAAAACTCAAAATAGAGATGTTGCCCAGCATCTCAAAAGAACACTGGAGCCAAGTCTAGTATATTCACAATGGTCTGTCCCAGAGAAGGTGGAAACATTCTTTATTAATACTAAATTGTTTTTAGAAACAGAGTTGGGACAAAACATTTTAATCTTGCTTTCTAACTTTCAAATTGCCCTGTGCCATTCGAGTAGTAGCCATGTTTACAGACATGACTCAGAATCAGAAGAGAGAAAAAGTACACCAATAGGATGAACCTTAGACCACTCAGCCATTATTTAACATTAATGCTAAATAATATTATAAGTTAAACTACTAAGAGAAACCTTTAAAAACAAATTATTTCCCAGAATTGTTTCACCTTTGGACAAAAATTGATATGTCTAAGAATTTGTACCAAAAAAAGGTCAAAAAATGTTGCCTTTTAGCATTCCCCCAAACAACAGAAGTATCACTTCTAGATATGCTACTAGTAAAGCTATAACTGGAAAACACACATGGAGAAAACTATGGGGAAGAGTATTAACGAAACCAAGCCGGCAATGTGCATTTAGAGAAAAAGCAACATGAGTAAATATATGGCAATGAGGAACCGCCTGGTCTTTAATTTAATTTTCAGATTTTCCAATAATTGTTTTGCTTAATGAGAAGAGAAAGTGATAATATTCTGGAGTTAGATGGATTTAACTTAGAAAGCAATTAATTCTTATCTCTTCTTAATTTCTGTTGTAGCATATAACATAAATTTCAAATCTCAGGTTCTGTGTACATAACAAGATGAAGTCGGAATACCTACAGTGCAAGAAAGCAGCATTTTGGAGCAAGAGTCGTACAGCCAGGTGGAAGAGTACACAGAACATTGTTATTTTTATAACAATTACAGAAAATAATTATCTTGGTTTTGTAAAAGTTATGAGTAAGAATAAAAAAAACTATGAAAAATAAATTCCAATGACAGAAATATATGCTGTGGGATAGCCTATTAAGTATACATAAGTCAGTACAGAATTGTAATTAATTAAACCACTTAAAACCATTTAAAACAATTTAACAACAAGGCATATGATAAAGAAGGGCCTTTTCTTGGTAAAAACAGTATTTTCACTAAAATTGTTACATTATGTTTAAAGAAAAATACCTGGAAATACGATAGATCCCACTATTTTTAAGCTATTGTGTCTTGGCCCTCCACTTCTTAAAAATCTCTTTGAGGGCTGAACTGTTAAAAGATAAAACCATGGCATTAATACAACTATTTAATTTGTCTGAAAAAGCAAGCAGCATACTTTATGTTAATCTACACTTTTAATAGACTTGTTCATCAATGGATATTAAGTTAATACTTGCCTAACGTCTTATACAACGCATGACTCATTAAGGCAACAAAAAACAATGGCAAAGGCAGGATATAGAAAAAGCATCCTTATTCTAAACAGCACTTAAGTTTAGATTTAGTTTTAAATATATTCATGCTTTACAAAAGAACTGTCACATTTTAAATTAAGACTGTCCAAAATGGGGATAATGGGGATACGCACTGTCCAAAATGAGGATAAAATTTAGCTGCATTGTTACAATACCCTCAGTCAGGATGTCAATCAATGTGTATACTGACCATTAATGAAGTAATGAGCTTGGGTTCTGTCATGATTGTGATTTTCTTAATTTCCCCATGGAAAGAAATATAAAGTATTTTATGGCTATTTTGGTTTGCATTTCTTCTATTTTAAATAGAAATTAAAAACATGTTCATAAAGTTTGCAAAGCTTTGCAAGACATACAAGGCGTCTGAAAGAAAACTGAACTCTCTTTCAGGTGGGCATTCTAATACAGTCAGATCTGAGTTTCTTTTACAGAGTTTCCAGAGATACAGAACTGAAGCCAGCAGAAAGATAATGGGTATTAGACCTCTCAGCATTTTGTGTTCTTTGTCTCCACCTCCTGCTTGGAAAGAACGTGGGCTAATGGGAGTTAAGGTATGCTTGTGATTGCCAATTCTTTTGGGGAATCTGGGAAAGAAAGTAAATAACAAAGGAATAGAAAGCCTTGAATACAAAAGACAGCAATAAAATACTGAATATATCATCAGTAGCAATTATTTTATGAAGATGGGCTAAATAATTATGTGGCACCGGATCAGTGCTTGTTGCTAACTTAGGTTCAATATTAAAAAAAAATAAAAGCAACAATAAATACTCTGGTAAACTGGTTATAGATTAAGGCACTTGTTGGGGGCAATGAGAATGGGGTCGAACCCCGGCTTTGTTTTGATTTATCTTGATTTAAGCAATAATGGGAAATTATCAACTCACTACTTCTCTACAGTGTTGTTATGGAAAACAGAAGCAAGGCAGATTCTTCAGCTATCAGGACAAGATAATCAAGGTAAGTTAAAAGAACTGCCTGTACTTGTCATTTCAGAATGTAAGCAGAGTATGCCATTGAAAATACTTAGAAAGTAGGAAGAAATAAAACCTTGCTTGAGGAAAAAAAAAAACCAAGAGAAGATAATCGTAAGACTAGTCTCATATATGATGGATTTCTGTGATTAGCAGTTTAATTTACTTTGCAATGTGCCACTTCCACAACTTTGTTTGAGGAGCAAAAATTTTCAAATAACTTCATTTTCCCCAAAGACCTCCTAGAAGGATTGGAGAGTTTTTACTGAAAAACAAAATTGATTCAAATTTTCTCACTGGAATATTTACGTTAAGTCTTTGAGCAATCTGCTGCACTGGCAGAAACAAAACTAATTTTTCACTAAAATTCAGCTCCCAAAAGAACATGATCAGATTCTCCATTGACAACAATCAGCATATGCTTGATTTTAATAAAAGCGTACTAATTTATAGCAAATTATAAATCCTACCTGAAAAACAGCCCATTTTAAAATTCCTTCTGCTACTATTATCTGTCCACATGATCCATTAATATTTTATGAAGTGTCAAGTTGATTTATATATCATCATCGGAAAGGAAAAACATAATCCACCAAAAACAAATTAATGCGAGAAAAACTGAAAACAACAATCTTATACAGAAAGTATTCGAAGTTTATGAGAAGGCGACTGAACAAATGCATCTAGAAAAGTTAAGCATTGCAAACTGACAAGGTATGAGCAGATATACATAACTTTATGGGATGTTAGGCACTACTTAATCAATGCAAAAGGAAAGTAGTATTTTTTTACAATAATAATTTAAACCCAAAGATGGAGCTCTTGAACTGTTTATTTAAAAAGAACTAGAAAAAGTGGAAGCAATATGGTTACTGAAGGAAGATAATCTAAAACTTCTGGAATTACTTTTTTGGTATCTTCAATGACAATGCATGCTAGGTTTTGAGAAAGTCAGCTTAAATGCTCTTTCATGTGTATACACGTTTCATTTGCATAGCAGCCATTGCAGTCAGTAAATGTTTCTGTCCGCAAATGAATCGCAACTCTCATATGCTATTTCCCTTACTTTCTACACTGCCTTTTAAATTTTTTTCAAGCCTTTTTTCAGGTTTTCTACTCAAATTCAGTTGCTCTCCTCCTAATCACCTGGAATTTAAATGACACTTCCTGCAGCAGTTTCTAGCAAAAATGACCTTCCAATTCTCACTCTCTATTTTAAGAGTGCATATGATCAGAATAAAAAAAAGTTTTTCATAGAAAAATAAAATATCAAGAGGTCATTAAATCCCACAGAAAGAGCAACAAAACCAATGAAGGACAAGGGAAGTGCTTAAACTGCATTTTAAAGTCATTAAATATATTATTCCATCCCTTCAATTTGAACCTGCATTTAACAAGCAGTGAGAAAAGCTAAGTTTCACTCATTTTTGAGAAAAATAAGTGAGATTTCTGAATTAATTCCCCCAATTAAGTTTTTTAAGCAGGCCAATGCACTAGAAATACATAGGGTCTGATTCCTCATTGTCTTGTACTTCTTGCAGACATAATACAAGGTGTGAGCAACAGTTCCTTTTGCAGAATAACACAGATGAAGAAAAATAGTTTTACATCACTATCAGACACATGGAAGTTTAGGGTAATTCATTCCCAAGTCCGGGGTGATTCAAACTTCCCAGCTGCCTAAAAAGCCATTCCTGAAGACTGGAATTCAAGGGTACATTTGCCATATAAAGTAGCTATGTTACTTGAGGATTCATTGGGTGAGTTTAAAATCTGATGGAGTTAAATTCAACAGCTTTACTACTAATTTATGCCACCGAAACAGGCCGAAGATCTTGCAGAGAGTTAAATTTAAGTGTAAAATGCTAACACCCTGTTTGATGCGTTTGAAATCTACTTGGCAGATGTATAAATTCTGCCCAAACACTGAGAGAAATTGAGCTCATGTATTTCTAATGGGTTCTGCCTACAGGGGGAAGAGTCTCAATTCGAGATCGGAAGTAGCAGGCAGATTGTACCTGCACAGACAAACAACCCCTCCTGCTCCTCCCTGGTCGGAGGGAGTTACAACAGCGCAGGTGAAGAGGGGTCCCTTCCCACTTCCTGCCTGAAGGAGGAATCGGGGTTGGTTAGTACTCACCGAATCAGCATTCATTCCTATGCCCATTGAGTCGAAAGGGAATGCCATTCACCCACTCCAAGTTTCACATAAAGTATATTCTACTATTTCATAAAATATTTTATTCTGAATCTTTTAGTCTTAAAATGAACATTACAGTTGCAAAAATAATCAGAAAATTAAATTTGATCTGAAAATTGCAGTGGCAGGAAATGGAGTTTAAAATGAGCCTTAAATAAACAATCAATTTATTAATTAATAAAATACTGTATTACTAGAATGTTCAATTGGCAGAGTTTCAATTCATTTATTTAGAAATGAAAATTCTATGAAGCGATAGGAAAAGATTTATTTAAGTTGTGGTAATTGCTAAAAGTTTTTTCAAAGTAATTATGTTTTGAGATAATTCTTGTAAAGAGATTTCTGCACCAAAAGAGTATATAAATAGCAACGCTACTTACTTAAGTTATTTTTGCTCAATCATGCTAATAGTCAAGTGTTTTTCTATATCCAAGTATTTTAATTACAGCTGGCATTTCTAAGCTGCCTATTGATGGTAAGTGCTGTGCAGAAATATTACCATTTCTATTACTAGTCATATGAAAGTCATATAAGAGAAACCAAACCTCAGTTTTTAATGTGTCTCAGTTAAGTTTAACCCGTTTGACAAAAAGCCTGCAAGATATGAACCATATCATGTTTTTCAAGTAGGCCTTCATATTTCCCTTCTGACAACTGCAGCACTAACACATTTCATAAGTTTAAAAGACTTTTTTTCCTTATCATATTGCAAGCTAAAGCTTAAAATGTTGTCTCTTTTCAGTTAGATAGAAACATCCTTCAGATGGCTCAGAAAAGTCAAATGCAACTAGGCCATTTTAAGAAACATGCTCCACGTTGTCCTCAAAAGTTTAATTATTCACTTAAGGAAAAATACATTAGCCCAAACCATCAGCATTAGTAAACAGGAAAACAAAATGAAAAATCCTCAAAGAAAAAGGTTCATATTCTTTACATCAGTCTGAACTCAGACTATATAAATAACACCCTGGTGCAATAAAATTGAAATAAGTGGGGGTTTTGTAATTGACAATGTCTATTATGCCTACTAAAACCAAAGAGAGAAGAAATACTATGACAACAAGGTTTCAGTGAATATATACTGAAATACTGCACATGGTTTTCCCTTTTTTTGTCAGAGAGTAGAACAACTTTGAACTTCACTTCTGATCTTGCTCCTGGAAAAGACCTTGACTTTCTAAAGGAACTGGTGAAATTCAATCATAACCAGATCATGGAATAAGAAGATCTGACACATATGCACACTAATGTACAAATTAAATAATCTAATTTAATACTATCAGAAAGCCTAAGTGATTTATGATGGTCAAATTTTAAAACCCCACTAGGAAGCAGAGACTGTCATTTCAGGGCATTCACAGTCTTCGAGTTGAGAGGCCATACAACTGAATTTCCCAATCAGCGACAGCTGACAGCTGCAATTATGCACACAGTGGATACAAGGTCAGCACTAGTACACCAGGAATGTACAGTCTTGGTATCCTACCACATAACTATTTCTGTACCTTAGAGCCTTCAAGAAAATGATGCAGCTCTTTTAGCTGAGTACCAGAGTTACCAGCTACTCACTGCACATGCAACTCGCCTGTGGTGTTAGACCCCCTCAGGCATGCAGCTTCTTTGGTACCTAGATACCTCTCCCCAGCACTCACTGTTCATTTTTGAGGAAAAAAAAGATTACTTCAATACTCCTTTAGCTTTCCTGCATCCATCTCCACCTCCACATGCGGAAAGTAAGTTTAATCCCGCTGGTGGGTATGGTGGGTGTAGGTGGGCAAAAGCACTGACAGGTATTTAACAAAACCCATAGGGGAAAGCTGGATGTTAAGGGCACAGCTCCTGTATTATGGAACAACACACCCCAGATATCAACGCAAACTTAAAACTACCAGGCTGTAAAGAGGGTCACCTATGTAGCGACACAGGTATCTGCTTTTGTAGAACAGTGTAAATAAATGCATGAGGGCGAGTCTTATGAGGAGCGGCTGAGGGAACTGGGGTTGTTTAGCCTGGAGAAAAGGAGGCTGAGGGGAGACCTCATCGCTCTCTACAACTATCCGAAAGGAGGTTGTAGCGAGGTGGGTGTCGGTCTCTTCTCCCAAGTAACAACTGATAGGACAAGATGAAATGGCCTCCAGTTGTGCCAAGGGAGGTTTAGGTTGGGTATTAGGAAAGATTTCTTCAGCAAAAAGGGTTGTCAAGCATTGGAAGAGGCTGCCCAGGGAAGTGGCTGAGTCACTGTCCCTGGAGGTATTTAAAAGACGTGTAGACGTGGTGCTCAGGGACGTGGTTTAGTGGTGAACTTGGCAGTGCTAGGTTAACGGTTAGACTCAATGATCTTAAAGGTCTTTTCCAGCCTAAACGATTCTATGATTCTATGACAAAGGCATAGGCAGGGCGTGAACTCAGGAAAACCTGTAACATTCACTTGTGATGCTCTAGGCAGGACAGGGGTGGGAGACC
>NW_008825409.1:6258834-6267040 GCF_000699105.1 Pygoscelis adeliae | reverse complement strand
GCTTTCCCAGCCGCAGTGCCAACCTCTGCACTTGCGTCTCTGGCGAAAGAGGGGAGGGGGGAGGCTTTCACATCCTCAAACCCCAGGGAAACATCTGCCGGCGCGGCAGCCCCCATCGTCAGTCGTCCGGCTGCCGGGTTATACATAATTAATCCCAATCCATTAACGCACCAGCACGCCCGCACCTCCGCTCCATAGGCAGCGCCTTTGAAACAGCCAGGCCGGCGGTGGTGCAGGCTGCACCCGGGGGTGGCCAAAGGTACAGTGAACTTGCTTCATGCTCGCTGCAGTCGTTCCCAAAAAAAGGAGAGAGCAAGGAAGTTTCCATTGCAAAACCAAAGAACTGTGCTGATCTAGTCGCTGTCATGAGCATTTACAGCTGTGCTACTCAGTCTTTACTGCGCTGCTACAAAAAGGCAATTAAGAAAGTGTCTGGAATCCCGGGACATTTGCATGTTTCTGTGGCGTAAGAGTACTTAATTTGTAGTAGGTTAGAGAAAGGATTTTGTGAAAGAATAGAGGGGGAGAAAATGAGTTATTTGGGAAGCAAATGAAGTCTGGCAGGAAAACTTCACTCTATTGGAAAATTTGGTATGTTGTTACTGTGCCAGAGGAGAAAAATAGCTGTTAACATCAAAGAACCAAGAAGACTGCTCCACGGGAATCCTGAAGCAAAACAAAAGGCAGACATCTAGTAAAGAGGACTAGCTTAGACATATGACTGGCTCATTCATGTGCTTCCTTAAAGCACGGATCACTTCTGAAAATTGACAGTAGAAACAATTCAGCCTTACTAGGCAAATTTACTTCCCAGGATAATCTGGATAGAATCCCTGACAACAAAATCCAAGATAAAGCTTTAATTGCATTTCACTCTGCAAAATGAATGCAACAAAACATGAGTCATCCTTGCAATGTCTTCCATCCTGTGCCTTACCTGGGTCCCATGTCTTCTCCTCTCCTGCCATCTCTTTCTAAAGTTTTCCAGGAGAAGGTAAGAAGTGGGGAAAAAGGTCAGTCTGCAACACTGGATGTTATTTCTAGTGTAAAACTAATTATATTTGGTATGGAGATTACTGAGTGTCAGTAAATATAGACACCAGTATGGCACTTTAAAGGCTTGTTACTGGCAGAAGTCAAATTTTGGAAGTATCTTTTCACTAACTTGAATGTACAAGTATGATAGAAAGTGGACATAAGATGTGTCAGACAAAGAGTTCTGTGTTTTCATAGTAGTGGCTTAGCCTTACAATGCCGGTGCTGCATATACAATGTTGTCAGCTGTCACTTTTGACGCATTTTAGTTCTTGTGACCTATATATGAAAGCTGTCTTAATAAAGAAGGAAGCTTTATTTATTTGTTTTTTCCTGATTCATCAGCAAACTACTCCAGAAAAAAACCCAGCATGATTCTGCATTATGGAACACAACTTTTTATTACTATAAACCTGTACTCTAATAAATATTAGGCCCATTTCTGATTTCGTGTTGATCAAGAGCAAGTTAGGAATTCAGGGAAGTTACATCTGTGTGAGACTAATGGAAATGAGAGAATGATCAGACTCTGTGCCCTAATTTTTCCTGACAAGGCCGCAAAATAAAGGCCCCCATAGCGTGAACTGAGCTGTCCAAATAAATGTAGTTTGATTTTTCCAAAGTGCCAGACCTTTGCAGATGGCACTGAATTCATGCAGAGAGGACCTCTCTAAATCAGACTGCTTTTGTTTAGATTGCTAACTGAAGACGGTCGAGCTTGGGATTAGGAAATGAGTGCTGCATATTCTGACTTGAGACTGCCAACCTGATAGAACAAATGGCAAAACTCTGGAGGAAATTAAGCTGCATGGGAAACTCTGGTGTCAATGTGATTTACTTATTCCAAGTAATAATTGTTAAGTTTTCTGGATTTGCATTTATCTGCGGTTGTGTTTGATAAATTTTGTGTTAAATCTGTGTTTCAATTTAATTCATATTTGTGATGTAGATACCAACAGAATAGCTTATTATCATAGAATCATAGAATCATTAAGGTTGGAAGAGACCTCTAAGATCATCGAGTCCAACCGTCAACCCAACAACACCATGCCCACTAAACCATGTCCCTAAGCGCCTCATCTACACATCTTTTAAATACTTCCAGGGATGGTGACTCAACCACTTCCCTGGGCAGCCTGTGCCAATGTTTAACCACTCTTTCAGTAAATAAATTTTTCCTCACGTCTTATTATAAAATACTTAAATGAAAACACCATATAATTTTTATTAAGATTGAAAACTTCTTAATTTTGCCTCTACTAGATGAATAAGTAATTGGTAGTACCATTTGAAGTTGCTGTGTGTATCCACTTGAAGGACTAGGTTACTGTGGTACGCATGAACCATGTTTCACACCGGGAGACATTTCATTGCGAGGTGGTTTCCATCGTTACCAAGCAACAAAAAACCTCTCTGCTTATTCAGTGGCTCTGTTCTTTTTGTACCATACTTGATAAATCTCTTTTCAGGAAAGGATTCACTACTTAAACCATTGCCTTGCTCTTTATGGTTTCTGTGAACTGATCTTCTGGAGGATGACCTCTAGTTTTACTGTGGTTTGTTGGCTAGGACTTCAGAAACTTGGAGAAACAGGAGCAAGTGGAGTCTTTTAAGTTTAGTGCCATGTAAGGACGATAGAAGAGAATGACCGTGGTTTCCCGTGGAGCTGAAAAGCAGGCAAGTGCTTTTAAAAAGTCTGCCTTGTCAGTTGAACCAGTTCACAAGATGGATCGCCAACAGTATCGAAGTCTGTTAAAGAAGATGTGCATGCCTGTTGTGAGAGGTCCTGAGAACAGACATGGCTTTGCCAGCTTTGAAGAGAGAAACAGTAATTCTTTCCTTAAATTCAATCCATTCACCTCTCTAGTAGAGCCGAATTACCCTTTATTCCCACACCGGGATGATGTGCCTTTAGTGGATCCCTCCTCAGGTTTTGTGAGTCCAGGAGCAGATGCTGACCTGCAGCCTAATGTTGGAAGAGGTGTTGAATCCCTGGTGTACTACAGTGGTCGGAAACCTCACCAGCAGGTCCCCATCACAGGAAAGAGAGGCCAGCCTCCCCACAGGAGGCAGATGATCCTCCTGGAGGAAACCAGCCAGGACAGAAGGTGGAATTCCAGGGCTGTGTCAGCTGCTTCTGTCAGGGCACAACTCAGAGGTAAAGCAAACTACTGTTTTTATTTCTTAATCACCAAAGAAATCGGTGATGCTTAAATAAATACAGTTAGTTTCTGAACTCCATTCCCCAAGGTCCTGAAAGAACAAACCTTATAAAATATATTTGCCCTGGATATTTGAACTGAATATAACAACTGCAATAGAGTGTTTGTATGATTCATTGCCCCTGCTGTAGCGAAGAGGTACCAGTCAGCAAATTCTAACGAGCATTCTAATGCTAAAAAGAAAAAAAAAATCTTTGAAGGTAAATAATGTTTTAAAAAAATTATTTAGGTAAATTGTGTAGTTACATACAATAGTCCTAATGAGCACCTGTTTTAATGTAAATCAAAATAACAAATCACTCCAGAGTCAGGAAATCCCCTGGATATTTCTGTGTCTTTTAGTATTTCCTGACAAGTTGCAGTGCAGCGCATTTAAAGACCTACTCCAGGGTCTAGTTGATTGGAGAACAGAAGTTCTTTAGGACTGCCATCACATGTTGGTCAAAGTACACATTACCCTCTTATTTTATATCAATGTGTTACACATAAAGTTGGGTCTGATCATTTCATATTGATTACAGCATCAAAACGGAAATTCACTCTTTTTAATGTGAAGCAAAATTGGGTTGGTGGTTAATATTCAGAATTTTCTGATGAAAATTTTGGAAAGCAGAAATATCTACTCAGGGCTTCTAAATGCAGACATAATTAGCAGTAAGCAATATGGTTGAATTTTTAGAAAGATTAAGCCAATTCCAATGATTTTCATAGAGAAATACTCATTACACCTAGATGAAAATTTTATGAGAACTCAGGCAACTTGCTTATAGATGGGGGGAGGCATTTCTTAGAACGTGGTAAAGAAACGTAAATAAGCTTGTTCCATTTTACTACACAGAGATAACACTCTCACTTCACAGTTAGCTATACTTTATCCGTGTTATTGTCACCATAAAGTCTACATGCTATAAATTCAGGCAGTGTTTCTGGTTCCTTGTTTCTGTCTTCGAACCTTGCATCTTAAATCACTTTAAGCTTACTGCAGTCATGTAACAGAACCTGAAAGAACTCAAGAAACCACAAGGGATAAAAAATAGACTCCATAATTTTCCTTTTTTTTCTTGCTCATCCCATATAATTTTCACTCTTATTTCTCAGTTACTGTGTTCTCCCTTTACATATGAAATTAGACCTCAGACACCAATCAGAACTGATCAGATTTTTTTTTTCTGAAAGCCTCTGGAAAAGTGAAGGGGAAAGAAGATTTGAGATATGCAATTCTATCTGACCATTAATTTCTCCAATACAGAGAAAAGCAGACAAAGGCAGAGATAGAGATACTCTGGCAGATAGAGACACACCTGAAATGAACACAAACAAAATCTGAAACTGAATGTCATCAAGTCCTACTCCTACTTTTAAAATATAAGAGGTCAAAAACAGTGCAGTTTTTGAATGACAGTGAGGTGCAGTGAAGCTTGTGAGACCGCTGGTTTTGTGAAACCTCCCTGCATATGTCTTTATATAGTGACATAAGAATCTCACTTTTTCCTTTAAAAACAAAACAAGATGTTCTGGCTTTCATGGTTTCTGGGAAACAGCTTATAAATGTGAATGAGTACATCTGCAGTTTCTGACTCAGAATCCAAACCAAAAATTCCCCAAATTCATTATACGTCATTGAATCCTGCTTTGTCAGATTAGGAGATTAGCTTAAGTAATAAACTGAAACTGGCAGTATCATTAAGCTTGTCATTAGTTTAAAGTGATAAAGCCAAGACACTGAGTTCCCAACTTGGACAAGAACAGATCACACCATTTTCAATCCTGTGGACTGAGCAAATCATTAGGGGCATTGAAACCTCCAGAAAGTTGACTTAAAGAAAAAATTATTGCCATTTTTGCGCTAGATCTTTCCACCGAAAGCAAAAGGAGAAGTAAATGTTAGAAGATTAATCATCCCAGTAGTAGGCCAGTAGTGTCAAGATGGCAAATTACAGTATACAGTGCAAAAGCAGACGTCTCTAGAAATGCGTATGTACAATTATCAAAGCAAATGTAAAATTATATACATGTCCTAAGGACGTTGTAGCTGTCATGAGTGTTTTATACATACAGCACAAGGAATAACAGGTGTAACCTTTAGGTCTTTAATCAGTGAACCAGAGGAAGACTATTTTTATGGAACTACTAGGACGTATAGATGGATATATTTGAGCTATCTACCTCTTTACTGTCGAGTGTACTAGTACATGCATGCGTATTAAGTAATTACAACATTTCAGACATAAAACTTAATGGGAGCATTCCCATATGAGTCCAAGTGGTATATTTGCAGATAGCATTTGAAGTTTACTCAAAGCTGAGGCAATGAAATTGCAGCCACCATCTTTACTGCAAGCACATTACCTGTTTAAGAGACACTTTCCAAAAGAATTGTTTTAATTGGAGAGTGATTCAGTTTGAAAGCTCTTCACAGTGGAAAGATCCACAAATTCTGTCAAGCTTTTCAAAAGCAGCAACTTAAAGTTATAGCACACTGTGCAAAAAGCTCTTTTAAAAACCAGGTCATATTATTTCAGTACCTACATATGGCATTAGGATACTAAACTTAGTCTCTTACTGAAAGCTGTGATTTTCTTTTAAACTTTAAACTTTGTCAGAGTGCAATTAGTTCTGCAAGCACTAATTTTGCATTCTGCACAGTGGTTTTCAACTTTTAGTCTTTGAACTATTTTCTCCAAAGTATGCCTAAAATTTCTACAAATAACTAGGAAAAGTAACTGTATTATGAATTAGCTTAAATTTGCTACATAAAGGTCTTCATATGCATTGGAAATTTTGGGGGGTCTGGAAGTAAAAAGCAGGTTGAGAACTACCTAAGTAGTATGTTCTTGATACTTAAAAAGTTTCCAGTGTTCATAGAGAGTGGCGTGATGGCTGTGTGACCCCTTTTAGTATAGTATAACAAAGTATATTTAGAAATACACCTTTCCCAAAGTCACCAAAAGCATTATGCTAGTTAATGGCACAGCAGTTTGAATTATACTCTCATACATATCCCTTACCTTATTTATAGGATTATTTTGTGGGTTTTATCCTGATTCCCTAAGGAGACAAGTTGTTTCCATTCGTCTTTTTTATCTATTGGTTCTCTCCTAATAATTTTTAACCCCATTGGCCAATTTCTGCCAAATTTGACAGAGATATAAACATCTCAAGGGTAATTACATCCCTGCAAGATTTTTGAAGGTTGAAGTCTGGGGAGAGGAGAGAGAAAAATGAGTGTTCCTCTTGAGGGAGCTGAAACTCGGGCATTGTAACATCTTTCTATTTGGCAGCAGCTCCCTTGGTTATCAGCGTGTGTGTACTGGCTCACCGATCAGTACATATGTGACTCTACAATAACTGCAGGATGTGGCCTCTTGGTGCCTAAGCCTAATTTACAGGACCTGGTCAGAGAGAGCTCGAATTATTGGAATATGAAGTTGGGAGGATGAAGGAGAGAGGAAGTATCTTTAGGAAATTAGTCACCTACTGCTCATGGAATAACTTGTTTATTGCTTTCAGGGTTGGCAAAGATTATATAACTGTAGAACTGCAATATGCGATTACTAGTTCAGATTGCATTAACAAGCTTTTATTATTATGTTTGCTAATTTGGATACTTTCCTTTATGCAGTTAGTACTGTACATGACAATATGTGAAGTAGGCCAAACTCTAGCAATGTATGTTATTATTTATCACTTAATTTAATCTTCCATGTAATTTAATGTATTTTTGTGGAAGTTTTAATTCAGAGTGGTAGTTTTGTGGAAGTTTTAATTCAGTAGCAGGTAACTGAACATTGGTGCATCGATATTTATGGGAAGCCATGAGTTGTTTTCATCCAGCTTAAAACAGTAAGGATTCCTGCAAATTGATTAACACAATAGGAAGCCCTTTCTTTCAAGTTGGATAACTCCAGTGAAAGTTGCTCCTGCTCTACCTGACCAAAACCGTATTTTTGCATTTTGTATGGAACCCAATCTCAAGGCTAGTGTCTGGTGCTCTTCTTGTAATGACAGAAAACATATTTAAATAATTTTGTATCTAGTCTGCTTTCCATTTAGCATAGTTTTGGCAGTGATTACAGTAGTGTAATGAAATCAGACTTTCTCATTTCTTCATCTGATTATATTGAAATAAGGGCTATATTTCACATAGCTGTATGTTAGCATGACCAGATTTTAATGGTGGCCATCGCTCCAATAATTTTTATTTTTTGTACTGTTACTCTGGTTAAGACATTTAGACTGTAATGTGAGACCAATACTACCAATGTCAGTTATGTGTAACTGGAGCAAAAATACCAAAATTTACAGAAGATACCAAAACCGCATACTTGGTGTAAATACTTACATATTTAATACTTAGGCACTGCCTTATCTGTTGCAAGTTACAAACAAATAAGTAAATCAGTGATTCCATAGCAGAAGTCTAATTAAGTCTTTCGCATACTGAAAATGTAATGGCATCCTTCATCCTTCTACACTGATGAGACTATTCATAGTCCTTAAAGTGTTGCACATGCTTAAATAGTTAGAATGGAATGGAATGGAATGGACTATTTCAGTTGGAAGGGACCTACAATGATCATCTAGGCCAACTGCCTGACCAATTCAGGGCTCACCAAGTTCAAGCATGTTGTTAAGGGCATTGTCCAAATGCCTCTTAAACGCTGACAGGCTTGGGGCATGGACCACCTCTCTAGGAAGCCTGTTCCAGGGTTTGGCCACCCTGTCGGTAAAGAAATGCTTCCTAATGGCCAGCCTAAATCTCCCCTGGCGCAGCTTTGAGCCGTTCCCACGCGTCCTGTCACTGGGTACCAGGGAGAAGAGATCAGCACCTCCCTCTCCACTTCCCCTCCTCAGGCAGCTGTAGAGAGCAATGAGCTCGCCCCTCAGCCTCCTTTTCTCCAAACTAGACAAGCCCAAAGTCCTTAGCTGCTCCTCATAGGACATTCCTT
>NW_008825409.1:6255598-6258681 GCF_000699105.1 Pygoscelis adeliae | reverse complement strand
GGGTTGGGCTGTTTCAGTTTTGAGGGACCTACAATGATCACCTCTTCTGACCAGCTGGTTATACTGTGTTTGATGCACCCCGCGATGCGGTTTGCCCTCTCGGCTGCCAGGGCACACTGCTAACTCATATTGAGCCTGCTGTCAACCAGCACCCCCAGATCCCTTTCTGCAGGGCTGCTCTCCAGCCACTCCTCTCCCAATTTATACTTGTGCCCAGTGTTACTCCGTACTAGGTGCAGAATCTGGCATTTTGACTTGTTACATTTCATCCCACTAATCATAGCCCAATGCTCCAATCTACCTAGATCCCTGTGCAGGGCATCTTGTCCCTCAAGAGAGTCAACAGCACCTCCCAGTTTGGTGTCATCAGCAAACTTGCTAATGGTGCATTCAACTCCTGCATCTAGATCGTTGATAAATATATTGAACAGGACTGGCCCTAGAATTGAACCCTGAGGAACACAATTTGTAGCAATGAACATCATACAAATACATCAGGCATATGTGAGGGACTGCAAAGTGCATTTGCTGTGCCATTTTATAAATAATATAACAAATGGAAAGCTACATTCCTGAGGAGAAGAGAGACAAAGACATTCTATTAGTTTTTAAACTCATATTCACTATATTAAATTTTCCTTCCTGAGTAAAACTCCTCAGAAATAGATCCATTCTTGATCTCCAGTGCTGGCTGGTGAAGTATGTGAAATTGCATGTTTCATTCTGATGCAAAAGAAGATAGTAAACTAGGAAAATGCAGATACATGCAGTTCACTCTTTAAACAAGCAATCATGGTATCATATATGTTGATAGCATTGCTTTCTGCCATGTATTTGATTTCTCTTAGGAATCAAGTGATCCTTCTGCAAGGTGAAGAGAAGAAAAAGTAAGGGACTATTTCTACAAGTCAAATACTCTAAAGTGAGACACCATTTCTTTTAAGAACAGTTTTTGCTTGTGCTTTGCTTCATGTTTTCATCTTCTTTTTGCTACAATGCACCTTTAGATAGATAGCAGGACATACAAGACTACAAACAACTTTTTCTATCACTTGGAACTTCTGGTGTTTTAACAGCATTTAGCATAGGATTCATCTCATGAACTTTAGTTATCTAAAAGCTTGCATCCAGTCTGTGCCTTTCATCTCCACTTCCTCTATAGTCAGTGAAGAGAAACTGGAGTTTCCAAAAGGGCATTCTGTACATCTGTCTTCAACGCCTGTCACAGGCATGATATGACTAGTGTCTAATCTCTATTTATGTCTCGTCTCACTTAACTGATTATTCAAATTTAGACAAAATAAAACCCATCATCACTGTAAGCTTATTGGAAGACAAACTACCTCTTTCAATTAGTGAGTGAGAAAGCTTTAAAGAAGATAAGCCTGTGAAATTGTGCCATAACTACTTGTTCCCCAACAAGCAACATATAATTCCAGGCTTTTCATGTCCCTTTAAACTAGAAATATACACCTTTGTTATGTTCTACATCCTTCTTTGTCACTAATAATTCCTTATTATCTAGCTACCGATGTCATTCACTAATGATTATACAGGAACTTTTTTCTCTTCTTTTTTATTGTGGATCTAGAGCTTATGAAGAAGTTCCTTGGGATAATATATTACCTTCCGAAATCCAGCCTGCAGAGTCAACAGTGGAAGTGTTGGCTGATCCTGTTCCCCAGTGTTTCACAAAAAGAAGATACAATCCTGAACCTGAAATAAGCCAAGTCAGTGAGCAATTTCTTGCCAACTGGTTTTAGGTTTTTCTAATGAAATGTAGCCTAGATTTTGTATAGGTCATACACATAAACCCACAGCAATGTTTTCAAATAAAAGCAGTCACAAGTGAGCATTTAAGGTCATCAACACGCTCCAGTAATTGCCTCAAATGATTTCATATTTTTCCCTCCCCCTCCCCTGAAAATTGGTACAGAGGAAGATATGCATGCATAGTACCAAAAGAGAGGATAAGGGTATTGATGAAAAATTCGTTGATAGGAATGATGCTGTAGCATAACAAATCTCATGTTAAGTTAGTTTACTTGTGATTACTAACTGTAATAATTATTATTTTTACTAAACTAAAATTCAGTCCTGCGATTGGTTCCGATTGCTGCATGAAAATCTAGTAAGCCAAATTAATTAGGTAATGTTGCCTTACAGGAAGCATCTAATTATGATTCCAGGTTGTTGGAGACTTCTGGGACAAATTTCAAACAAGATCTTTTATCTCTCCACAAGAGACATGTTTATTTTTTTGTGAATATTGGGGTCCTCTGAGCACCTCCTTTATGAAGTCTGCGTACAGTTAATTATTTCAGAAGACTAAATTCAGCAGCATTCTGTAACTAGAGAAGTTAAGATAATCAATAACTACATGAAAAGTATACTCTAACATGCTTCTCCTGTGAGAGTTAAATGTAAAAAGCAGAAAAGAAGAAATCTGTAAAGTGAATGATTGTCATAACTGCATACATCTGATGTTTTCATTAGACATGACATTTATGAAAACACCACGTTAATCATACACATGTACAAACGCGAGTTTTTATCTGCTGTCTGTAGAATCCAAAACAGTCTCAGAGTGGAGCGTTTTAGATGAGCCTAGTAAAGGGTGACAGGAGGTTCAGAAGGGCTCAGATAAAAGGCAAGCAGAGACGGGGAAGGAAAGGTTGGTCAAAGCAAGATGGGAAAGCTAGAACTTGCCTCCTTTCCAGGTGATGAGCCAGCAGGTTTGCTCGGGCAAACTCAATGGACAGGTGTGCTGCTGGACACACTCATGCATACAATGGGAGAGACAGGTACCGCTGCAGGGTGGAAGGGAGATAGGAAACACTATCATTATGGTTTCTTGAATGTTGCTCTTTCAAAGGAATATAGACATGGCCAGTGAGAGCAGTTTGCAGGGACAGACCAAGAGAGAAATTCAGCCCTGATGTTAATTTTTCCCATGTTCTCAAGAACTGAATGAGAGAAGTGTTACAAGCAGAGAAGCAGTTCATGTTAAAAGAAAACTTGCTTATACTATCCTCCTAGGAAATCGCCTGAAGTCCCAGTATCTGAGGATGAATTAAAAGACA
>NW_008825409.1:6232082-6255556 GCF_000699105.1 Pygoscelis adeliae | reverse complement strand
ATGCCAATCTAATAATTTACCATGGTCTTTTACCAAATTCAGATGAGCATGGCATCATTCTAAGAGCAAAACTGACTTGTCACCACCTCTCTTTTGAGACCTCATAAATATTCTATCAGAATATTCTGTCTGGTGAAAAAAAGGTGATTGATCTATTTTGTCTTTAACAGTGTAAGCCGAAGCTCTCGAACCTGTCATATCCCTTTGTATACGTAAGTACAATGTCCCTGGGTTGCCTGGGTTGCTTCTACTTTCTACATTTTTCATTAAGCCCAAGCAATCCATTTCTCATTTTCTGAAGCAAGAGTTGTAGGTGGCCTGTGTTATCTAATCTTAAGGTGTTTTCTGGTGCCAAGGGAGAGCGTGTGCTGAGTCTCCTCTGCTTGCGGGTGACTCCAGCCTTTTACCTGTAAACTAGAAATCAGGATACATTAAGTCCTCTTTGGAAGAATAACCCAGCCTGATTATGGGCATAGCCAAAAGGACAAGAGGTGACACATTTCTATCTTATTTCCAAGCCTCCTCTCTGCACGTATGTACTACAGCTGTCATTTGTTATGTGCTGCAAGTTCAGCAGATGATTGTTTTCATCTTGGGACATGCCAATCACACTGGGCAGTTCATCCCCTTGTTTTTTCTTGTGGACTGTTTTTAATAAATAGCTAGAATTTTGGAGCATGCAGTACATGGTTTAGCTGCCTCCACCAGTTGTCTAATGAATAATGTACATATCTTTGATTTCCTTTCTATCCAAACAGTGGCTGTGTTGGTGCAGTACATTTTGAAGACATTGACAATGCCGATACAGACTTAATCCCACTTAACCACGTGCGAACTTCAAAGCCTGGCTACACAAGCACTGCACAGTATGTTTCTCTTATTAGCATGATTTTGATACTGCCTCTTGAGTTCTTGTTACTTGGGAAAGGGGAAAAACCAGTTAAAGATCTGGTCTTGGGCCAAAAGAATGAAAAAAATTGGGGGGAACACTCCTTATTCTTTTTAATAACTTGAATGATGTCTGTTAACACAGGAAGCACAGATTCAAGGTTGAACTTGAAGAGACCTTTTTAATTACTGAGTCAGTAGTGAATGGCCTACAGTGGTAACTGCATACAGTGGTCAGTGTAGGTCTGTATAAATCTAAGGGGCCATTCAGCCTGGATACACAAAATTAGTCAAGGAAGCTGATATAAAATCAGCAGAGAGATGTCTACTGAGATGATGGTATAACAGATTTTATCCATCTACTTGTGTTTTGATAAGCTTAAATGCAACCTCTTTTGACTAAAGTATGAATTTCTCATAGAACATCAAGGCCTGATTCTTTATTGTATCACATTAGTGTTATAGTTTCAGGGAAATTATGCTCCTAACACCATGCATCACGCTTTTCAGTCAGAAATGTTGATTAGGGTTTTTTTCCATCCAGGAGTTGCTTTATGGCGCAAGTGACCCTGCCATCCATCTAGTACAGAATGGTCACAATGGACTGACAATAATTGACTGTTGGACCAAAAGCTACGCTTAGTGTGCCCATCCTGGGAAGTAAAAGCTGCCTGTGGTAACACCAGTGCAATATACTGTCTTGGTGTAGTGAACTCTTCACAACTCTGAAGTAGGCTGGGTTGGAAATGAGACTATACTCTCCTTCCTGCTGTTAACCTTGCTAGACTCATTGCACAACCAAGTTTTAAGAACTCAGCAGGCCCCTTGCCCTTTTTTCTCAATTGAGAAAGGCTGCATGTGAAGCTAGTCTGAGCACATCTGCTAGATCATACCCCAAAACACCTGACTCGTGGTTCCTAGTGATGCTGAGATTTCTGTAAATGCCCAGTAGCAGAAAATAGATTTGTGTTACATTCGAGGCTCAAGTGGGGAGGACATGGAAGAGAAGGTTCTGAGCTTAGCATGCATGAGGAATTTCTGCTGATGCCATTCTGGATAGAGTCCTTACTTCCAAAAAAAATAGGTTTATTTTCAAACTATGACATACTTCAAACGCTTCCTGTTCTTTAGTATTAATAACAGGTCTGTTGGGTGGAAGTGCATGTGCCATTCTTTGATGGGTAGTGTGACTTGAATACTGCCATGTTAAAAATGTGTGATTTTTAGCTTTAGCCACTAGATGGCCTTTGAGTTTGCAAAAGCTCCGTGAATGCCATTGGGAACACCTTCTGACTTTTAGCTAGATCACGAACTTCGACATGCAAAGGTTTTCACTTTAAGCCTTTCCTAAAGTTCTCCTTAGTAGCCTGTGCTGGCATGAAGCATTTATTTGCAAACTTTTGAGACAGTAAAACGGTAAAAGTAACAACGTAATGGTAAGAACTAAAAATGGTGAAACAAAAGAGGAAAGAGACTGTTCTGTTTACTTAATCAGATTTTCTCTTTGCCTAGGCCTTTCCTTTCTGTCCTTTCAGTGGTCTTGCAGAGTCCACATTTGTGAGGAAACTACAGAAGGGATACTTTCTTGGGGGAAGCAGAGGGAGAGAAACGAAAAATATTTCCCTCTCTATTCTGAAGAAAAGGCATAATGCTGGGCCTTACTCACATACGGCAGAGTATGTGCTAAACATTCCTAGTTGCTGGAAGCTGTCTTGGAAGTAGCTGGAATTTCTGAGCTCCACCTTAAGTCCATTTATTTCTGTTTCTTACATCAGTTTCAGGGAGAATGCATATCCTTTTGTAATGCGTCACATGCTGCCACACTTGTGGGGAATGGTACATAATTCTGCACACAGCCTTACTAGCTACAGCACTAGGTTCACAGGCAAAATAAGGTGCTAAGCATTGTAGGATGGTCAAACTTGACCCATATTACTGCAACCAAACCTATTAATATCAAGCTTTTGTGTGCATAATGTACCATTCTGATTGTTTTATCTCACCTCCTGCACAAGTCATCTGATTTCTCACAGCCTTCATTTAACTTGTAACTTCTGCTTGAATTAAAACATAAAATAGTATAAAATGATTATTGAGAAATGTGCTTTAAAAATACAGCACACACAGCATACAACATAGTGCTGAACAGAGATTTCCGAGTTTGAAGGGAAGTTAGCAGAGCTATTAACCCTTAGTTCTGCCATGTCATACTGCTGTTGCTGTAGAGCTTTGAAGAAGAAGCTGATGTGTACACTGTGCTGCAAACAGACAGACATATTGTCTGGAACTATTTGCAGTGTATGGTATCGTGGTGGATTTATAAGTTTGAGCAGCAGGTTCTGTATTACCTTCTCCGGTATCCTCCATGTCATTTTTCTGGTTTTTAGTGAGTGAGGCCATGGGTTTTGTTGATTTCTGGCAACGAGGAGATCAAGGACTCCGAGACCTAAAAGATCCTGACATCTCAAAGCTGTGAAAAACTCAATTCCACCTGAAAAATTCTAAGTTCTTCATTAAGTATTTTTATTCTCCATGATTATCAGACATTGAGATTGCTATGATTTTAAGTAGAAGAAAGAAGAAAGTCAGAAAAAAGACATAAAAGTGATCCCTATAATTTTTTTTTTTTTTTGCTTTGTGTGTTTGCCAGTAGTTCTAGCAAGATCTGTAAAGGTATTAAGGCTGCTAGACTCCCACCAAAATCGTTGTGAATTAGATATATGCTTTGGATTTAGAAGCCTAAATATGCTTTGTAAGTCTGTAAAATGTAAAAATCTCTTTGTAGGTAGTCACTTTCACTCTTTCATGGACTAGCAGTTGCACTTCCTGCCTCTAGCGCTTGGGCAGCAGCATCAGCGCTCGGGCATTACTCTGGAGTGAGACACTATTCTTCCCCAGACCATGCAAGAAAGTGGTTACCATTCAAATTATTAGCAAAGCTGAAACTAGCTAAGAGTCATCTGTCATGTAATTTTGCAGAGACAAACAGGAAGAGTGGTGAACCTGGGCATGTTTTGCATGTTACCCTTGCGCCCACCCTCTCTTCCTTTTGGCAGAACAGGAAACCGTCTTCTGTTTTTCTTCTTTTTTCTTAAGGAATTAGAAAAAAGATAAAAGTCATGACTTATGCTGCAGTTGAGCCTAAAAGCCCCTAGTATAAGATCAGTGTTGTGAAAAGCTGCTCTGCATATACCCCGCACTCTAGATAATACTCTGAAGTCCTTACCATGCAATTTGGAAGTTTTACAGATGGGAATCCAGGTGCAGTGGGATTAAGTGGTTTGCCAAATCCCATTGGGAATCTGTAGCACTGTTAGGAATGAAACTTCATGTATCCTGAGCCCTAGCCTGTGCCTTTTTTTTAACCAAACTCTGAGCTGTAAGCTATTGAAATGGTGCTTTGTTGAAACTTGGTTTTAAAAAAACAATAATTAGCACAAAATGATGGCCATAGTTCTTAAAAGTTAGGCTGAGACACAAGTGAAGACTAAGGAATCTAAGTCACTTTTTATCCATTTTTTCTGTGTGGTTCAAACATGGAATAGCTGTGGGAGCCTTCACCACATGTAAAAAGCCATGTCATAAGTGTTGTGACTCATCTAGAAGTGCTAAATTTGATCTGCTTTAATCTGAACTTATTAATCAAAACTATGTTCGTGATCTGGTGGCAGTCTAGGATGATCAGTGGGCATTTTCCTAAGGGAGCTGTAGAAGTGCTTTTCTCAGGTCAGACTCTTCATCTTCGCACTTGACCAAAGATCCTGGATGGTAATTCAGTTCCTCTCATTCTCTTCCAGGCTTTCAGTAAAGCCTGTCTTGGGGGAAATGGATCAATTACATCATCTCTTGAGGTCTGTTCCAGCCCTGGAATGTAGCATCATTCTTAATATCCTTGGTTTGTGTATGCACTCCTGAATCTGCTTTAGGATGAACTTGTTCCTCTCTTTCATCCTTGGTTATGTTGCAATGTATGCCTAAGAGCTGGAATCTTCTATCATTTCTTTGCCAAGGGCAACATACAAATCTTTTTTAAAAAAGCCAGTCAAAAAATTAGGAAGTTGTTGTGAAAGAGCACTCTGAGAATCTCTTTGTAATGCAGTCCTTTGTCACCAACAGATCTCCAAAAATCTTTTATAAAACTTATCATAATCTCCTTTTACATCTCAGTGCTCCATCAAGTGGACTACATTGTCAGAGCACAGGCGTTGTAGGCTTGAATCTCGTCTTTTTATGCCACTAACTAGCGAGGTTCCAAATTGAATGCTTTGGTGCTTTTTTGTGTTTTCATTGTGTGTTGCTTGTGTAATTTTGTTAGGTATACTGCACAGCAATTGTCCAGTGAATCAAGTGGCTTTTGTTGTATTTTTAATTTTAGTGATCTTTTGTGCATAGTTTCTTTTCCGTGTGGGGTTTTTTCCCTACTTTCTCCACTTGTCTACCTACTTTAAACTCTCTTCTTGCATTTGCTCTTTTCTTTCAAAGCCATGAAGTGTAAATTCCATTGGAATCAATGAGTTAAAGGCATCTGCCTAACAAGATTTCCTGAACAGGGCTAGAATTGAATATCTGTTCATATATTTTGCAGAACTGAGACCTCTGCGATTTGTTTTAGAAGGCTTTGGAGTCTGATTTGATTATGTCTGTTTTCCTTGGTTATTTTTTCTTTGTTTCTTACTGATATGATTATTAATTATTTGCTTATAATATTTATTTATTTGTGGAAGATGAATACTGCATTTGGTTTCATATGTCACATAGCTAACCATATACTAGGTAGGGAAGCAACTGAGAGCTAAAGAGTATGTTTTGTGCAGCCAGCCAGGCTTTCAAAAGTAGCTCAGCAACCACACATGAAAACCAGAATTCTGAAAGAGCTCACATTCTGGGTCCATGTTGATTTCCTGTGAAAATCTGGCCACAAACACCACAATTAAACTTTTAGGTGCTGAGCACTTCTAAAAATCTGATCCTCTGTGTGTAACTGCTGCTCCAACCCAAATGTGTATCAAGGAAGAGGAGGACGGTCTGAATTCTGAGGAAGCACTGTATTTTCAGCTCCCTTGGGCAAGTCACACAGGGGAGGAAACTTCTCAGCACAGCTACAGTGACTTCCAGGAAGGCTCAGACTGCTAAATTCTCTGGGCACTTTTGAGATACTCCCTGTTATTAGTGAGTAAAAATAAGTAATGACCCAATTCATTCTTTCTTGTTATTAACAACTACTTTGAAAAAAATCTCTTTCTTATTCAGAAGTGCATTTTGAACCTAATAATTTTGAAAGCCATACAGAAACTGGTTTTACTGCATCGTATGGATTCCCAACATGATCATCTGCTGTTCTCTTTTTCTGAAACATGTTTATAGGTATGTAATTTTGTATAATTCTCTTCCACCCCTAGTAACCAGCTTTTTCCTTTGTTGATCTCTTCCCCAATCAGCTGCTGAAAGAAGGTTATGCTCTATGTAGTATTTTGGTTCTGCAGGTGTTTTAAGGGTCAATGGAAAAAAAGCCTCCCACGCTGGTGATGGGGATTTCCTCTGTAGCATTCATGGGCAGGGCTCTGGTTGATGCTCAGTCTGACAGACGCAAATAACTCTCCTCCTTGGCATTGTTAGAACTCCCTTACACCCTCAGTGAGTTAGCAGTACTTAGTGTAGTAATAGTGTAGTACACTTAGTGCATTCCAGCGTACACAGCAACAATTCATATCATTCAAGTGTTGTATCTGCCTCGTGCTTTCCTCTTTTGTGTGTCTTTTGTATTACAGCACAGCAACTTCCTGATTTCTTACTGTGGTACTTACTGCAACCTACCTCTTGAAATTTGACAAAAGGAGTTAGGACAGAGATTATATTTTCTTGTTCCACGTTAAAAGCCTCTGCCTCCAGAATTAAGTAAAAATCTGGCAGTCGTTAGCATTTTAAAACTTGCTACTCATAATTCACCAGCTCTCATAATACTCAGTAGAGGGCAGTGCTTACACAATACATATGCATTCTAACAAAGTGTTACTTACTTAGCAGCACTTTTGAAGCATCAACTAATTAATTGCCATAACACTGGTAAAGTAGATTATAGTACTAGTTTTTGAAAGATGAAGACTGAGGAGGCTGAAGTGACTTGTCCAAGGCCACAGTTGTCTGTGTCAGAGAGAGGACAGGATCTGACCAAAATCCATTTCTGGAAGCAGTTGATTGAAATGGGAACTTAATACACATAGTTTCTAAGAAGACAAAGTCCTAAGTGTTTCAAGTCCTGCAGTTATTGCACAAAGCTGTTCTCTGAAACTACCCTTTATTCTTGGTTTCTCAAGCACATTGGGCAAAATGCTACTATCACATCAGTATATCTGTAGTGACTTCAGTCATATTTCTTCGGTGTAGTCAGCTTCCAACTGACTGTGTGTATGCATCCCTTATCATTTCAAGTTACCACAGAAACCTCACAGGCCACAATTAGCTGGGGACAGGACTGTCTGCTGCCTTGCACCTTGCATAGTCATTTTCATGGGCTGCCTAATAGCTTTCCCGCAGTGTATCTTTTCTTCAGAAACTGACAGCTTGTCCACCATGTATGCCTTTTTAGTGATTTTCCAGTTTGAGTCATTTGGGAGGTTGAGGGTGGCGGATGCTGAAATATCCTACTTTGACATTTTCCAAATGAGATTTTATTGCTGGTTTGAAATGCTTTCTTGTTTCTGAAAAATATTACCCCCTACTAAAAAGGGGGGGTTGAAAAAGTTGAAAGTAGAATAAAACTGTTTGAAATTGTAGAAACAAAATGTTCCAGTTCAACATGATTCAAAAGATTTCTGGGTAACTACCATTTTGATGGTTTTATCCTTTTAGAAACCCCAAATCCATTTGTAAATACCCATTCCCTATCCTGCTTTGATGGCTGAGGGAGAAGGGTATGAAATGCAACCCCAAATGCTCTGTTCAAAAATCCTGTCGGCCCCATTCTTTGCCCTGCATGGAGCACCTTGTTTTGACTTCACAAGTTCTCTCAGGTATATTCTTTCCCAACACAAAAGACTGTATGCATTGAGTTTCCTGACATAGGATCACATCTGAGGCATTTTTACCACAGGGTATTCTGCTTGGCAAATAGGATCATGGAGTAAAAGAAGGGCCACAAATGTGTGACGTGTCAGTCTTCCTGGAAGGGGATTTGACGTGGAAGCCAGTTGCAAGTCTTATGTACTGTGAGTGAGACGTGAGAGGCCTGTTTTATAATTGCAGTAACCAGAATAGCTAGTTAATGACTTAATCTGGTGATTTAGTTCTATGCGATTTATACAACAATGTTTCTAAGAAAGAGTAAGATGTTAGGAACTCTTTGCTTGTAAGTGCAAGATAAGAATCTACCGGATTGCTTTCACTAGACAGAATTTTTGCACAAGAAACTTGGATACCTCAGTCGCTCAAGCTGGAGTGCTAGATCCAAGGTTTTCAAGAATTACAAATTATTTGGGGGAATCTTGATTTTGCTCCCATAAAAGCAGCTGACATGGAATTTACGCGGCAAATCTGGGCATCCAATGCCCTGGAGACACCCTAGAGCATCACTTCCAGCTACTGCTTTGGAACAGTATGGGTCTCCTGCAGGTCCTGTGCTATAGGGGGTTATCTCAGATACCTTAAGGCATCTCAAATAGCTCTAAATGCCAGTATGGGTGGCCAACTAAATTAAGCCCACACTGTTTTTCCTGAACACTACCAGGAAATAAAAATCTTCAAAGACATCCCGAGATGGACATATGAAACAGAGGCACACCAAAACAGAGGCACTCAGAATCACTACATTCCACTTGAAAAATCTTAGAGCTTGCACAGATTCAACTGTCAACACTGTATGTTTCTTATTGCTGGGACTAAGAGCTGCTAGCATGATAACAAGGAAGTGTATGAACAAGGGAGATGTCATGGTTACAGAAAGAAAGCTTGATGACGCCAGCATAACCACAGAGGAGTTTTGTATGTTGCCCAGTGGTAGCCTGGCACTTAGTTGTTTTCTTTTGGCAGCAACAGTCTGGTTTAGCAGCTCATTAGAGAAAACACACAAGAGCTAGACAGCATGATCCAAAAACAAAAAACCAAAGGGGTATTTTTTTAACCTCAGTTTCTTCTGCTTTATCACATACATAACCGCAGCACATTTTTGCATCTTCTTTGCAGGTTCCCAGGAGAGCAGCTGCTTTAATGTAGTGTAAGCTTTCTTACTGTCCTGGTACTTTTAGCTTCTCTCTGCCCATCTCTCTTCTCTCAGAGCTACATCCTTCCCACATGTTATGAATACACCAACTTCTGTCAATCCTTTCTAACATACAATCTAGAACAAATCTTCATCTTGGGTCATCTCTCAGGCTTGATTTTTAGATAATGTTTGGCCATTTATGATGCTTTTCTCTTTTCTTCTAGTTTTGCAAGTTTTAAAGGTCAGAAGATTTTATCAGTCAGATGCCTCAGAGTGCATAATGTATTTGAATATCTCCACAGCTGTATAGTTCTTATGTGAGTTAACGCCAAATAGGCTTATAAAATGTTGCAAGTTAATATAGGGTTTCTTGTTGTGATCTCCTCCTCTTCTCTGTAACGCTCATACAATTTCAAGGAAGTCAACGGAATTTCTTTATTACACGTAAGAGATGTATCTTGGTATGTAGCACATCACCAGGGTAATAAAAATCTGTTCATAGGCTGACTGATTCCTTCAAAGTGATACCACATTTTCAGTTTTGGCTGAAAGCATGTGCTTACACTCACACCCACCCAATGTCCATTGTGTCCCTCAGTGGGATCCCTGCATATGCAGATGAAATCTTCTACGCAGAGTTACTTCATCTGCACATAGCCTGACAATTGTCTACTTTGACATGAAAAAGCAAATTTGTCTGCAAGCCATTTTGTCCAATTCTGAAAATATGTTCCACTGCTGTATTGTATTTTCAGGCCTACCTGTTACCCCTGCATGGCTGCTATCAAGACAGCAGATTTGTTACTTGCTCAGCCAACTACTTGGCGATTCCCGATAGGTAACAACTTCCCAAGTGCTACAAAACTGATTCTACAAAGCCACCTTCTCTGGAGGGTCACATACTGGAGCACAGCCCAGGGAATAAAGCAGCGTATGAATGTATGGTTTAGTGCAAGGCTATTCCAAAATAAGACAAAGAACTAGATAGTCTTTCTGCTAACTACGGGTACAAAGACTACAACATATACCGCCAGTGCTCCTGTGGCAAGTATAGTTCACCCACAGTCCTTTGTTATAACTGTGGTAGGTAGATACAGCATTTTGTCATTACCTCTGCTATTCTGGTGAGGAATTTCAGAGCCAAGTTTCCCGGTACGCAAGTCAAAGAATTTTCTGATAAACCATGTCTCGCACATATGTCCAGTTTTGCATCCTGTGCTGAACTTAGTTGCGGAGAAGTAGCTGATCAGCTGTACTGAAACTAATAGCTCTATGCACTTTATAATTAAAGGAACTGTTTATTTTTACCCGGAGTACAGGGGAACCAAAAAATATCTCAGAGATTATTTTAAAGGAGACACTCTTATCATTCATGTGGTCTGAAGACCCACAAAGGACTAATGCAGGCAAGGTTTACAATCCCAAGTATTTAGTTGATTCAGTGGATGAAACAGTTTCTCATGAGCTCTTACCTCCATGTCTATGGGCAGTCTGGATATATGTATAATTCAGCAGTGTCCTATTTTGTGCTGTCAATGTAGAACAGTACTGATGATACTCTCTGAATAACTTCGTGCTGCAAAAAAGCTGTCATATTGCGGGTTTAGATATTGTTTTATTTTTAATCTTTATGGATTATCTCTCTGAATTCATATTAGTACCTTCTTTGTTTTTCTTTAATTTTGTCCATCTCTGCTTGATCTTACAGCAATTGCTATCAAAATTTTCTGTTGTGCTACCTCAGATAAGTAGAATTCTTTCCTCCGTCTCTTTCAGGAACTTTTTGAATTTCACATTGAAACTTAGCATCAGAATTAACAAAAGGCTTTAGTTTTCCAAGATGTGTCACATACTGTCTCAGTCCAGTGGTGTACTCAAGCAAGAATTTCAGCTGATATGTCTAAGCAGTGTTAATAATATTACATATACATGTAAATACATTCTTAATAAATTCTAGGGGAAAAATAAATTCTAGGGGAAATTTAGAGAACTTTGGAATCATTTAGGAAATCATTTGTGTTTTAGGCCATGAGAAATCACACCTGTTGGCCTAAAGCATGCTACCTAAATTCCATGTTTGAAGCTGGAACCTAAATATGAGCTAAATCTGTATCACATTTTTAAAGAATATTTCCTTGCTTTTTTTGCTCTTTGTGAACCCCACGACCCCATTTGTTCTCTGAGATTAAGTGTTGCTTGTAATCATGAATATCATACAGATATTCAACCTGAACAACTTGCGGGGGGGGGGCACAGAAAGGAAAAGTCACTAAAGAACTCACCTTTGTAACGTCTAACCAAAGATTTTGGGTCAGATCATGAGCTAGATCATCGTAAAGTTGTTTTGATGATCTTAAAGAAGCTATGCCAGTTCATACATTCTAAGGACTACTCATTATATTATGAAGAGTTTTTACCCCATCCATCTTTGATAAACACTAGCTGTTTTAGAACTGATCTGTAAGTCGTATTTCAAGCCTATAGTCATTTAATTTACTCTTTCTCCATGCCCCCTTTAACTTTTTCCTTTAGCACTCCAAATATCCCTGGATACACTGGCAAGGTTCATTGCTCAGCAACCCACCTGGCAAATTCTAATCTTCCATCAACAACCCCATCAATAATTGCATGAATGCATGGGCAGGTATGAGGTATATTTCTCAGCTTGTTCAGAAAGATTACGGGGAAAATCCTAATTGCATTTATTTAGTTAAAGAACAATTAAATGTTAAGCATGACATTCCATTGGCTTAAAAAAACCAGAACATTTGGGGTTGGATCCTACCACATTATTGTTATGCTAATCTGAAATCCTTTTGAGGTTTTAGAATTTTTTTTTAACATCATAAGGTATGTATTGGGAAGGTACCTTAACACTGAGGTGAAGAAAATCATGATTTCTAAATGTGGATTATTTCTACACTGAGAAATTTTTTCTTTAGCTACGGTCACTAAGTCATGGCTTAAGTGACTGGTTTTTTTGATTGATTGATCTGTGTGTGTTTTGAAAGAGGCCCATGAATGTTGAAGTTAAAAATTCCCAAAAGAAAAATATGTGGTGGTGTGTTTCCAAAGTGGTGTTGGCAGACTTACAAAATGGGTATTTGCTATACAAAAATAGTTGTTAAAAATGGGGTGAGTTTACTCAGAAGGCAGTGAGAGGCAAAATCATGCCATGTCCCACACCGATGCAGCCCAGGACCCTGTGACTATGGCTACCTCATGAAGAGAGTGAATAATCTTTATTCTCTCTTGCTCTTCCATACAAGGCTTGTTAAAACTATGGGACAGTGAAAGTATTTAGGTGTCTAACTCTTGTTGGTTTCAAAAGAGCTGGACACCTCAGAACAGCTGAAAACCTGTTTTCCTTTTGTTTACACGAAGAGCTTCTGACATTGGCAAAGGACCAACCTAGCCTTTCTCCCAGTAGCTTCAGAATAGCTTAATAACTCTTTGTTTCCCCTCTCTCCTTTATGATTTTGTGCTTTAGATTCTGATTTCTTGTTACCCATGATGATCTATGACATGGTGACACTATCCCAAGTTTCCATGTTTTCCTGAGACCTTTATCTTCCGTTAAACTGTTTAATTGGCCTTAGAATTCTGTTCACAGCACATCGCACTTCTTTTTCAGCACTGCCAGTGAAAAGTATCCAGAAAAGGCATGAGAAGCTTTAGGGAGCTGCCTGGCTTTTAAAGAATTCACCTCGTCAAGTGTTTCGTCGTTGTGCAAAATGCACTGACTTCCATTTCTGCTGCCTTCCATCCGTTCACCTCTGCTCTTTTTCTCTTGCGGTTATACTTAGAAAATAGGCAGTCACCTGTAGTTGCAGTTTGCTGTTGACAGGGAATGAAAATATGCAACAGAGTCCTGAGTCTATAGGCTAATAAAGCTGAACTCGGAGCAGCCTGATGCAAGACTAACTTGCTTGTAAATGTCACAGACAAATAAAAAGGCAAGTGCATCTTAGCAAAGATCATTGACAGACTTCAGACAGATACACAATTTCAAGAGCAAAAAGACAGGCGCCACTGTGATCTAAGAAAGGAAAACACATCTGTTACTTCCTTTTACTTTCTACAGGTGTTACTGTGGGTGTAGTTCATAGTCGATGAATTGTCTTAGTTTTTAGCGGATAGCAAGAACAGGGTTCTCACTCTATGCTAATGGAGACTTTCCAGAACTAGGAGGGAATCCCCTGACTTTTGAAGAAGGGTGTGTAGGAAACAGATAGCAAGCATAATCATACCCAGACATTGTAGACCAGGTTTTACCACCCTTTTTCTGAGCTGCGTGGTACATTCCCCTGAGGGTAGAACCACTGGTTGCAAAATTGTAACAGTCCTATTTTACTTTCTTTGGGGCTACTTGTGGAGTAAGATAGTGTTCACTGAGTTAAGATGGAGGATCATAGCCCTCTGTGAAACTACTATGTAAAACTATTAGGGATGCTGGGAATCTCCCCCCAACATTAGTAATGCCCATAAAAGAGAGATGTTTAACATTTCATTCCTTCCCTTTGTAAAATAAATGATAAAAGTCCTGCTGATTTCCGTAGTCACCGGTCAAGCTAGACTGTAGTGGAGAGGTGAAGAGAAGAGAGGTTATTCCTGGAATTTGAGGTCAGACTACCCCAATTCACTTCCACATGCTTCTCATGTAGGATGTGATCTCATTCTTACTGTTTTTAAAATGGTGACCCCTTTTTTTCTCTCTTTGATCATTCTCAAGCCATGACTGTAATAATTTCTCAGAGTAGCAAGTGATTGCATGTGGTGGATGTTTTTATAGCTGCTTTGTTTGACATGTCTACAATACACGGTCAGTCTCCTGAAGACAAGTATGGGTATCAGAGGGAGTCCCTTGTCTACTGCTAACATGGTCTAATAAATGTTCCTGTCAAACCTATCAGCAATATCAGATAGACCAGGCAACATGCAACCACTTCCACACTGTATTTCTATCGCATGGAGCTTCCACAGTATGTGGGGCAAAATCCTTTATACTTGTTTTAAGCATTCTGAACTCAACAGGATTGTATAGGATATAGAAAAGAAGAAATATGGTTTCTTCATCTTCAAATATGAATAGTATTTTAATATGTCAGGCTTTATTGATGCATTTTTATTGTATTGTTATTTCCAGGTAATCCCAAGGTGAAGTCAGAAAATTAGGTGTCGAAGTCCTTTAGTGCAATTAAATTCTGGCAGCATTGTTTAGCTTTTGCATAGGAAGAAATGTTTTATGTCTTGTTTTGTGTTTTGTTTTGTGTTTAAATGAACTGTCCATTGCTACCCAGCAAATACAAATCCATTTGCACCACGAGCTGTATGGAAATGTGTTTGCCTTGCCATAGTTAATATAAGGTAGTGCTGGATTTAGTTTGATTTTAGAGAGACGGATCGCACCTTTTCAGCAAGTTGCTTTGGAGATTTCAAAAGGGATCTTTAGGTCAGAAGAAAATACTTTTTGTTTGGAGAGTGAGTGAACATAAGACTCTGTGGTCAGTTCTGTGTCAGCCCTGCTTTTGATTAGGTGTTTTGCACCAGAGGGGCTACACCAACTTAGGCTGTAGATAAAAGATTATTTATAGTGCCTTTTCCCGTAAAAGATTAGAAGAATATCAGAAGTATAGCATAAATTGTTCCCTCCCAGACAGTCCCCAGCATATTTTCTAATCCCCATCCCAGTATTCTGTACCACGAGGACTGGGAATCTAAAGCACGCAGGTCATGGTGCCAGCAAAATGTTTTTTCTAGGCTTGAAAGCCAAACCTCCAGCATCACCAGAGTTAGCCCTCCAGGCACCACAGGGCCTTACGTGCTTGAATGCATTCAGCATGCTCATGGCAGTTCTCCACAGTGTGCAGGTTAGTTGTGAAGCAACTGTGTGTGTCCAAGGAAGGCTGAAAAGAGGCAAGAGGCAGAACATACCTTTCTTACAGCTGCTGTAGGGATCTGTCTTTCAGCACATTACATATACCCAGAAAGTAAGATTTAAAACTCTTACGAAAATTTGCCACCATTGTTCTTAAGGGGGCTGATTTTAATACTATGGAATAATGCTAATTATTAATACTCTCTAAGGCCAATGTGCATAACTGTTTTTGAAGAATGCAGTGAGAGGGAAGAAGAGGGAATGTTTAGCAATATGAGAACACATTTTAAAAGTCTTTTTTTCTCTGTCTTTTTGTGACTGCAGATACATAGCAAAACACAGAAGCGTGTCTCAGTATAATCACCAGCGACCTTTTTCTCAAATGGTGACTCCAGTTAGTCCTCAGAATTCTTTCAACAAGAGAGAACGAGAAACACTTACAGTTTAGAAAGTGTCAATCCTTTTTACCTGCATAAATGAGAGCCTCAGTGTCTGACAGTGAGGAGGAAGGAAATGTGTGAAGATGTGTGGATACTTTAAATATGGAACAAAAATAAAATAGCATAGAAGTGGGTGTTTGTGGTAGTCCTTATTACATTATTCTCATATTTATGACTTACTAGCACTGACAGTTAAAACCATATTAAAAACAAGAGGAGTCATAAGTCAAAGGTTTGAAACTTGCTCTCTGTACTGGATTGCCTTGTTAACTAAGGTAGAAAATGATGCTGTA
Source organism: Pygoscelis adeliae (assembly GCF_000699105.1). NCBI lineage: Eukaryota > Metazoa > Chordata > Aves > Sphenisciformes > Spheniscidae > Pygoscelis > Pygoscelis adeliae. The sequence continues at coordinate 6,239,860 of NW_008825409.1, read as the reverse complement.
GCTATTCCATCCATTGCCATAAACATTTTGTGTATATATATACACACACACACACATGCACATGGAGACACACATATGTAAATGTATTATTAACTAAGAAATCATCACAGAGCAGCAGCCCTTCTCACCAGCTGTCCTAAGCATGCCTTGCAAAGGTGGTTAAATGTCACAGAGTGAGATTTTAATCTTTGTCTGTGCTGGCTCTGTGTGTAGTAGTGAATAAAAGGAGCCAGGTTATGTTCTCTGGTCTGGAGGCTAATTAAGACTGTGTGGCATGCACCCATACTTAAATTCTCTTATGCTTAAGAGAATTAAGTTTCTTAACTGAAAACGGTTAAATAGGGAAGATGGAGGACCAGTACTTAAGCCTTTGTCTCAGCACTGTTTTGTTTTCTGGAGTTGGTGTAGACATCACGAGGAAGTTGGATCCCTGAGAAAGAGAAGACCACATGCGAATTTGCAGTTCAAGGAGTTCTGCTGTGCTCCAGGGGCCAAAATAGTCCAAATATAGTTTATTCTAATTTGGACAGCCTGGCAGCTTGCTCAGAAGCTTCTGTCCTGAGGTCTCTGGTGAGTTGTATTACCCAAATCATCTATATTGCTGCTCTGTTACCTCTCCTGCTTGCTTTTCTCCAGTAGGCTTTCGAGGAACATATGTGTGTAACACGTTTATAAGAAATAGCTTTCCCATATCCAGTTAAGGGCTTTCTATGAAGGATTATAAAATGTACCAATGGCGAAAGGCCTTTTCAAGAGCAGACTGAAGACTCATTGGAAATACTGAAAAGTAGGGAATATAAACCACAGAGCCAGAAGACAGCAAGTCCACAGAAAGAACTAACATCCCTCAACAAAGGGGTTAGATCCTCAGCAACAATAATGGGAACTGAGCATCCAAATCCCTGATGCTGCTGTGCAAATCTCAGTCGTGCAGGATATACAAGCCCCTAGGGAATGTGAGATGACAGCTAAGCAAGACAAGCACTGACACTAAGGTATACCATTTCTCCTAATAAGGCTGTAGAAGATTGTTTATCCTAAAGTGGAGCAGAAATATTCCAGTTCTTGAAATGTCTGACCTAACGCAGAAACTACAGCACTTTTAGCTCTCTGTATTTTCATCATGCACGAAACGCTGATACCTAATTTTTTAAAAGAGATGCTCTCATCTAATCACTTTCTCTATATGCATTAAATTAGAACTTACGGGTACACCTACAAAATTAAAGCCTATGTACAGGTACAGGAAGGACGCAACCTGCCTTTGCCTTTTGTGCTTGTCCATTTTGGAGCTGCACATGTATTCAAGTCAGTGAGTATTTTAGATGAAAACACAGTCTCTTTTGCACATTTGGCTTATTATGTCCCATTGAATTATTATGTACCGTATAAAAATATCTGCAGATGTGTTAGTGGTTACAAAGGCTATGTTGTTATATGCTTGAGGAGGACTCCAATTAAATCTTCCAGAGCCCCAACTCAGCAGTGCAGAGAGAGTGATCTGACTTTGGGTAAGAATGTAGGAACTGTCTTTGTGCAATGCAGTGCAGCGTCACAGGCTATATCTTGAACAGAAACTTAAATTCCATTCAAACTAGCAGATGAAAACTGATCACATTTTAAACCAGCAGTGGGCTGAGAACATTGACTGCAAAGACAGATGCCATCACTTGCGTAAGTTCAGATTGGATGCTTTATGTATAAAAACATTTTACACGTGACATAATTAAAGCACAATAATCTAAGGAGATGGGAGTTATATTTAAAATGGTGCAGGTTCTCAGCTGGATAACTCAGCATGGTTTCCTCTGACTTTACAGATTGGTTAAGAGCCAGAATCTCTAAATCTAATGAGCGAAAGCTGTGTGTTAGAAATCCTCTAGATAAATCAAAATTGTAAAAAAAATTGTAAGGATGATTTACACTTCTCCATACTGCTAGATCAAGATGAGGAAATGTATAAAAAAATAAACAGTGGGGAGGAAAGGTATTTTTTAAAGTCAGTTTCTAGTTACTTTCAGTTTCTCTGAAAACTTGAACAAAGGGCAACAAGCTCTTGGGCTTAAAGAGCATATGGAAGGGAAATGCTTGTATCCGAACTATAAAGTCCCTCATTTCACTTAAAATAAACTAATTAAAACAACAAAAAGCATATTTTCAAACTGTTTTTCCCATTAATAAGTTCTTATGATTTTAACAAATCTATATTTTGATCCTAAAATTATAAGAGAGTATTCCCTGAAACCTCAAGGAGAGAAAATTTTCATGTATTGAAACAGAAGAACTTAAAAAAGTGATAATTAAAAAATAGGTATGTGACATAGTCAATACAAGGCCTATTCCTGTTTGTACTGGCTGCAATAGCATTGCTCTTGGTAGTAAAGACAGAAGGGGACTCTTGCCATCATGTCAATCCTATAAATAGTACCACTTGATTTAATCTGAACCCTTCTAGAGTCATGTGATTCATGGTATGGTGAACTGGTTATTGCTATTTTAAAATTTTCTGACTCTTCCATACCATCCTAAAGAGAAACAAAAAAAACCCCTAGAATATCCTTTCACTTGATAATGTGGCATGTGATATAAAGTATATGATACGAAGTATATGAAAGAGGGTTGCTATTAAAGAATCTCAGTTTTGCCTCCAGTTGGAAACCAGTGAACAAATACTTTAGTTCATGGCACAACTTCTGCTTTCCATCTGTTAAACGCCTTGCTGAATCATACATGTTGTTAATCTATACACGGTGTTCATAAAGCAGTCAAATTTCAAGTCACTAAAAAGCATTTTTGGATCTGTTCCTTTGAGTTATGGCATCAACACCTAGATGAACAGGAACAGAGTTGGCTTCCGGTGTGTAGTAAAACCACTGAAAAACAATGCTGCCGTGAGAGAAATGGTTTCCTGGGTAGAATTTAGTTGGTTTTCCTTCTACAGACTTCTAAAGGCTTCTGAAAGTGTAGTCTTCCAAAGCAGAGCATTTACGCCATGCAAAATGTCACTACATTTGCAGCTTGTTTCGCAGAATTTCTCTTTATAAGCAGCACGCTTTGGAAGTTAAGTGATTTGAAGTCATTTTGTGTATTAAAAGCAGTGACCGTGCTTTTAATATGATCACTTCAATGTACACAGTAAATAAACATGTCTTAAACTATTCTATTTCTTTCTAAATATCTCTAAATAATATCTATATATTTTTTGTATGCATAGCTACTAAACCCCTTCAGATATATTTTTGCATTATGTTGAATGGATTGATCATAAAGAAACATTTTGACATGGAAAAATAGGCTACAACAGAACAATTATCATAACTCTAGCTAAAGTTCATATTTTTTTAGACTAGATTCTTTTCCCTCTTGCTCCTTTCAGAAATACGCATTTTAAAAAATTGGTTTCCTTTGGTTTGTTTGTTATTTTGTTCCTAATGCTTCTCATCTGCCATCTAGTAAAGGTCATAGAAATATTAATGTACTTCCAAAGCAAGAGGACCAAAAAGCTTTGCTTTCAACATAGCTTAGAGTATGGGGATGCAAATTGCAAAAAATCAGTGGCCTGTATCTTCTCACAGAATTATTTAGTAATGAATATACCAAGTGAAAGAGAAATGTCTGTTGGGTAAACAATACACATAAACAACTTCATGGTAGGAAAATAATATGATATAAGAGGCTGTGGTGATCCTAGCCTGAAATCTTGAAAATGACTGGAGAAAATAAGGTACTTATAGAGGAGACAGAAACCAAAGGCATATAATAACTGGAAACTTCGTTTTGTTTCGCTGTAGATGGAAATATTTTTTATTTAATAAAATACAATTGAAAATAGAAAAACATCGTGACCAAGTATACAATTTGTGTTGCTTTCAGAAATTATTTGAGAGATAAAGTATGATTTACTTGGAGAAGTTTGGCAGAGCAGAGGAGAAAACAAAGTTTAAGTGGGGTATTCCCCTCCACTGGTGGCTAAAAGCTCCTTGTTTCAGGTCTCAGGCTCTCTCGGCCACTACCTCTTTTCTCTCCCCCCAACTACGTGGGACTCAAGATCCTTGTCTCACACTTTGGAACAGGACTCTGTTTTCCCCAGTGTGCGGGAATACAAGTCAGCCCTGTAAAGTGTGTATCGACGCAGCGCAGAGGAGATTGGGCTGAGGCAGGACGGCTGCTTATCATCTCATCCATGGTCCATTTGTACTTGGAAAATATAATTGCTAGCTTTGTAGTAAGGAGTGAGGACACCCCTTCCCTTGCAAATACTGTTGTGTGACATTTCATGACGGTAAGAAGTCAAGACTGCCTCAGTCTTCTCTGAAAAAACAGCAGCTCTGAGATCAGCCTGAGGAAATGTGTCTCAGTAAAGGCTGAGAAGGAAAATAGCCACCCAAATCATCCCCTCATTTACTAAATTTGATTTTCACTGGGGGGTTCTCGGAGAAATAGGAATCGGGCCTAAAGGTAATTGCTTATGGGACCTGACAAGGCCGTTGCTGCTGCTGTGTGCTCATTACTTAGTCTAGTAATGAGCATACATTGTATGTTTATGACATATATATATACACATGTAGGCCCTAAAAGTCAAAGGTCTTCAGGGACCCACGTTCCACTTACTGGTGGTTTCGTTTGTCTGCGTGTGCAACTTTGGAGCGTCACTAACTCAGCAGCTGGGCAACATTAGAGCACCGTAAGTGGTGTTCTTTTCACCTTGGCTTATACTGCAAACCTCTGACAGTGTCCTGTCTCTGCTACCATTAAACAGATAATAATCAGGTTCCATCTCTAGATAAAAGGCATTGTATGGCTCTTTGTGGTCACCGTGCATGAAACAAATCTGTATGTGTAAATGATACGTACACTCATTAATTTAGACAAAGCTGAGCACAAGCACATTGCTGGCTCTCAGTTTTAGAACAGCATACACCTTGCTGAATCCTGTGGTTAACCCTGTGTAATCCTTCTCGTTTATATCAATGACCACTAAAAAACCTATACATCGCTCGCTTAACACCACTTAAACTAGTTAACTGTTCCGTTGCTGATAGGAAGTCTAACAATATGCAAATATTGCAGTTATTCAGTAAAGCAAGAATGTACATATTAAATCCAGACATTTCCTTCAACAAGAAACTTTGAGTATTCAGTGAGTCCATTACTTTTAGTAAAAAAAAAAATTCTTAAGACTTTCTCCTTAAAAACTGAACTAAGTTTCTTACAGGACCTCTACGCTTTTTGAAGAAAGAAGGTCCAATGTATTCTACACAGGGTGAAAGTAAAACTCTCAGCTGATAAAATTACTTGCAGCTTTCTATCATGTTCAGTTCACCAGTGACTGCCAGTCAATTTGGGATAAAAAGCCTACCCAAGATCGGAAAGAAGTCCAGTCCAGTTAACCAGGCGCAGACCTGAGAGTTAGAGCTTTCCAATTTACCTACATCATGCTCTCAGTTCTCTTTACCTTCATCTCCTCCACACACACACGCTGTTAGTATGGGGATAAAAGCGCTTTGCTTTGTAAAGAAGTAAGAAAATCAAGGAGGAAAACGGATAGACAAAACCTAAGTGCTCTTACTATTATTCTGTATTGAAATTAAAATGCGAGCTAATTTCTTTTCCTGCAAGCTCCACGTTGCTCTTGCTATTTCTCCGTTTGTCTAATTCCAGCCCTAACCTGAAGAGCTGTTAGTGTGAAATCTCACAGAACTTCCTAGGCTCATTTCCATATTTTTTTGCTGACAGCCTTGCGTGGGACAATTAAATAATTTGGGTAAGCAGTCACCCCAATCAAAATATTTTCCAGTTAATTAGCAGATCAGATATCAGTGAAAAAAGCATATAATTGTATTAGCCACCATCAGTTTGACACAGTAAATATGCTAGTATGTACACATCTAAAATAATGACACAGTCAGCAGGCTGTAAATCAAACTAATTTACACTTAAAATAATTAGAGAATAAAGGAGAAATGACTGGAATGACTGAAGATTTCATAGGAGGCAAGCCACATCACAAATGTAAGTGATTAAAAAGAAAAGTCTTAATGACAGCCTTGATAAAGCTGCCTAAATGCAAGGTAACTCAAACTATTTACCTTATCAGTAAACTGGACAAGCTTCAAGTGAAAAAAAAAAAAAAATTAAAAAATGCAAAAGCGTCCACTGACTTCAGTATTATCTAAATCAGGCTGCAGCTTTCTAATGGCTAAGGACTAGGTGCATGGAGGGCAATATATACCTAAAGCGGAAGTCAGGTGGGATTTAACTACTCAAAAACTGAGATTAATTCTCCTCCCCACAATATACATCAAGCTGCACAACTGCCAGCACTTCCTGAAGTTGACCCTTTGGCCTGAAAGTTCCCTAGACACTGAGGCTGTGTCCACACTGGTGAATTAAAACACATCAAGGGCCACTTGATGGCACTTGGGTCAAGGAACAGCCAATATCTGTACTGTTAATTCGACGAGACTCCAAAACAAGGATGCCACCGGTAAGAAGAATTGGTAACTCCTGCCAATTTCCGAATTTATGTCTGAGATGTTTTTGGGTGGATGGAGAAGAATGCTGTTCGGCATGAACCACAAATATGACAGATGCCATGCTAAAAATCTAGTAGTACAGCTGATCCAGCTGTACAGCCAGGAACAGTCCCCAGTGGTGTTTAATTTGCTCACATAGACACAGCTGCAGAAATTTGCTTCAGAGCTTGCACAGAATTACCTGACACAGTGCACACATAAGCCAGATCAAGTTCCAGACACCAACAATAACAATAAAGAAACAGTTTCCCCAAGCAGCCTGTCCCCTGTGAATTAGGGTATGTCCTTGGGAAGAACAGATATGGGCAGGATTCACAACTGCAACAGGAATAAGGTGGCCATAAGCCTCAGAAAAGAATCATGGAGTCATAAAAACATGTAGTTTGGAGTGGAGCTCTGGAGGTCGTCCATATAAACCCCCTCTTCAAGCTGAGGCCAACGGTGAAGGCAAAGCTAGTGGCTCTGGGCCACTAAGCCAAAGTGACCCTAGCCTAGGCCAAAGCTAGGGCCTCATTATAAGAGAATATAAGGGCCTTGCTCAGCTGGATTCTGAAAAATCTCCAAAAATGGAGACTCCACAGCCTCTCTGGGCAACACGTTCCAGCGCTACCTGTGAGCATCTTTTCCTTGTATTGTCTTTGTTACACTTTGTGACCATTGCCTCATGTCACTTGGCTTTGCACCTCACAGAGACGTCTGGCTCTGTGTCTTCTGTAACCTTTATTCAGTTAGTTGAAGACTGCAATTACACCCTCCCATCTGACTCCTCTTCTTCAGGCTAAGGCAACCCAGTTCCCTAGTCCTTAGGTGGTGTGCTCCAGCCCCACGACCATCTCTGTGGCCCTCCTCTGGACACTCTCCAATTTGTCAGTAGTAACCTCCCCTTATCGCCAGGCAGCTTATGGTTTGTCCGGCCTTGTTGAATCCCTTAAGCCAGGAGACTACTGAACTTCCACACCACATAAAGGAGATGTGGGAGAGAGGGAGGAAGGAAGGGAAAGCAGCTTCCCCAGGTTGGTTTTCATTAGAAAGTCTCTTCCAGACTTTTTTTTGTTGTAAATGCTATACTCCTCAGTAAACAATAGGGTTGTATACAGACGCAGTAAATATGCTAGCATGTGTGTGCATATGTGTGTGTGTTTATATATATGGTTACATATGTGTGTATCTGCCACTGGCTGGATTAAAGTGGCAACACACCAAGTGTTTCAGACAGCCCAGCTGCAGGTTTTCAGATGAGCC
>NW_008825409.1:6187240-6231996 GCF_000699105.1 Pygoscelis adeliae | reverse complement strand
TAATTCAGAGATGTGGTTTCCCCTATGAGATGGGGATACTTCAAAATTTGACCTCGCGCTACCTTTGGGGCACTTACGCTCTTTTTCGAGTTTGGCCCCGAGTGACTGCTCACTATAAGAGAATTTACTTACATATTCATTTTTGCACTGCCCTGGGAGCAGTATGTTACCTTGCAACCCTACCCCCCCTCCCCAGAGGCAGTTCTGTAGCGTGGATGCTGTTTTTCAGCAAAGGACAGGGTATCAATTGACTTACAGCAACTAACCTGCTTCCATACACGGCTCGCTGGCAGTTTGCTATGAATTCCCTTTATATCAGCTATGCCTCACTCTAATTTACCTTTCAAGTGGGCTAATGAAATGCAGTGCTACAGTCCAGCTGTATTAAAAAACCCACAGCACCCCAATTCTGGAGTACTGAATAGCAGAGAAGAAGAATCTAATACGACAGAGACAGGCTCCCATCATATTTGTAAAACTTTCCCAGGAAGGAAATCCTGTCAACTTTCAGAAGTTCCTCATCTATCCAGACATTTCAGTCAGAGCTGTGTTTTTGTGTGTAATAAATTGCTTCTAGTTGGCTGAAAATCATTTTTAGCTCTTATCTCTGTGATCAGGTACCTCTGCTGTTCTTTAATGGCCTTCACCTCATTATGCAACTAGTCATTAAAAGCTTAGTATCCAGTACAATGGTATCTTATGTAAAGTGATCTATGAGAGCTTTATATAGGCTTACCAGCCGCAGCCTTAATTTTACTCATTCGTCTTAATTTTTTGTAATCATTTTTTGTAAAGAGGGTATAATGTCAGGCATGCTTCCCTGCTACTGACAGATCCAATCTAGCAGATAATTACCATAAGGAAATTGATGCTTTAGTGTGCAGGGGAGAATTTAATTTACTCAGACATCCTACAGTACAATGCATTCCAAAAGATATGAGGATTTAAGTTTTTAAGAAATTAAATTTCACTATTTAACATGATTACTTATGTTGAACATCATTAACTAGCTTTTTTTTAACTGTTTGATATAATTACAAGAACAGTTATTTGGTCTAAAATCCAGAGTCGTCTTTAAATAAGGGTTAAGGATCCATGAAGTACAAAAAAGAAGGTTGTGTTCTTTCTCTCCCCCTGTCCAACACCAGCCTTCCAGCAACAGCATTAAAAAATCTATAGAGATTAACTGAGCCAATGCATGAACTATAGAGCTTTTCCCAATGATGTTTTAATAGATCCTTTGTTATCAGCCCATTCCACCTCAATTCCATTGGTCAGGAAAGCCTCTTTAGTCCTATTCTCCAATACAAATTGCTTATAATGTTTCAAAAATGGTAGAACCATGAAGGAGTTGCTGAGATCCCAATTAAGCAAGGTGATTAAATTATGTTTAATTTTGGGCATTTGATTACTTCAAGAGAAATCCATGGGATTTAGAATTAGCTTAATTTCATTAATCTCTATAGAACTGTTTAGTCTCCATGAGAAAGCATTCTTTCTAACCTACAGCAGAACACACAGAGCATAACCAGGAAGGCCCAAAAGGTTGGGTCTTTTGAAAAATAGAATTTTTAAATCCTGAAAAGCCTTCCTCTATGAAGTCCAGAAGCTTTGCTTTGATCACTGAACTTCCTTATGAATAATACTTCAACCAGAGAATTAGAGCAACGGAATTCTGTAAGCCTGCTCTTTTTTCTTCTTTGTTTATCTGAAGTTTTGCTAAACATTTTAAGACAACTTTTCCTTCTTTCCATTTGTCATGAGGTTGTACAGTGTTGTGATTTAACCCGGCAGGCAGCTAAACACCACTCAGGCATTCACTCACTCCCCCCACCCCCGCAGTGGGATGGGGGAGAGAATCGGGGGGAAAAAAAAAAGTAAAATTCATGGGTTGAGATAAAGACAGTTTCATAGGACAGAAAAGGAAGGGGAAATAATAATAATAATCATGATAAAAGAATATACAAAACAAGTGATACACAATGCAATTGCTCACCACCTGCCGACCGATGCCCAGCCCATCCCCGAGCAGCGGTCACCGCCCCCCCGGCCAGCTCCCCCCAGTTTATGTACTGAGCATGACGTCATATGGTATGGAGTATCCCTTTGGGCTGTTTGGGTAAGCTGTCCTGGCTGTGCCCCCTCCCAGCTTCTCGCTGGCAGGGCATGGGAAGCTGAAAAGTCCTTGACTAGTGTAAGCACTGCTCAGCAACAACTAAAACATCGGTGTGTTACCAACATTATTCTCATCCTCAATCCAAAACCCAGCACTGTACCAGCTACTAGGAAGAAAACTAACTCTATCCCAGCTGAAACCAGAAAACAAAAAATACGAAACTGTCAAGAGTGTATGAGAAGTATCTGCGAGTTGCAGGATCTATCAATAGAATTTGAATAGCATCTGCAGCTTCCTCATCCTCGTAACTGTTACACAAACAGAGCTAATGCTGATTTAAAATATTCTCTTAGGACACATTTTTCATTCTGGATTAAAGTGCCGTCTCCAAGGATAGGAAGCCCCTATCACATGACACTCTAGAAATGATGCTGGCCAGAACCTTGACTGACACCCCATTAGGAGCGCAGTCAGGACGGGGGGTTCTTTGCTTTAGTCTGGAACTGGAGAAAGCCCATGGGCTCCTGACCACCCACAGTCTGATGAGCATTTCTAGATGGTACAGAGGACTTCTGATCAGACAGTGTTTTCTCTTATTCTTTATTATTTAAATAAAAGACATTAAAAACAAAGAAAGAATTATTTCAGTAGGGCTAGAATAAGGCCAACTGTTGGTGCCTCAGATAATCTATTTGAAAATAGCTTCTGTCTGTCTTTTCTTAAAACAGCTTTGTCAAAGGCACACTTTTCATGTTTGCAGAAGAGAAGCTAAGAAACTGTAAATAGGAGGAGGGAATTATATGACTCAGTATTATTTCTGAAAGAAAAGGTAAAACCATGACATTTTTAGTTACAGCCATAGATACACGATGTAAAATGGAAAGAGCATAATGTCAGCAATGACATCAGCGCTCACTTCGAAGTAGTTGTTTTTTAGAAGAACTGCACCTGGAAGAATGCCCCAAAATGCAGAAAAGGGCCAGTCATTAACAGCGGAAGCACAGAGGATATGACCATGTGCTCTTACACAGTCTGAAGGGACTGCACGTCACTGGAGTCAACATCTCTCCCACGTCACGGCTTACCTGGGGGGGACGGGTAACAGGGATGGAGAAGCGAGGGGGAGAGTCAGTGGCTATAGCAGACATGGCCTGCTGCAGTGCTATACTCAGGTTATTTCTCTTCCAAGTGAGTAGGTCCACTTACACTGGAAAATATTTTCTCCTCAGTTTTTAACCATGATCAAGCTTCTGCTAGCAAAATTCTTCTACAGAATTTCTTAAGAAATTAAAACAAACAGGAAAGCAATAGTTTAAAAGGAATTATTTCACTTTCTGAAGCTTGCCAAAAGTCTACCAGCTTACATATAAATCCCTTGCTCTGAGAAGAGAGCCTGCCTGGTAGATATTTGCCTAAACACTGAGCTTGGCTTGTCTGTGCTTCAGAAGGGGGGGCTTTGGCAGCTGAGGAGATGAGCAGCTGGGGGAGGTACATTTATCATCTGTGCAAACACACCAAGGCTTCTCTCCCACAGGTGTTTGCGGTCTTTAAGAAATCCCACTCCTAAAACTTTCAAAATAAGTAGAGGAAAAACTATGAAATTCAATGGGCCCTCAATCAGTATCCCTAATTGTACTTTCTGAATCATTTTCTACCTTAGACAGTCTGGTCAGGAACTTGGTTAGGGCATGACATCCTAGCTGTGTCTGTGCTAGGCACTGCATCGCCTGCTCTCAAACATGTGATTCTCTATAGGCACCTTACAAACTTACATATACAGTATCTGTATGGAGCACAGTGCACACTTATACATACTTACACACATTTTAACTATATATATGTATAAACATAGATATAAAAGTATACATAGTGTAAAAAGTATATTCTTTATACACTATGTATTAAAAAAGTATATAAACACACACTTCAGCTGTTTACTGAGGCATCCACAGACGCATGTTGCTGTCAAGTCCAACCCAGCAGCCTTTGAGCCCAGGAAATATTCTGCTCTTTTACAAGACTCTTTTTACAATTATTTTTTTCTTCACCTTACACCATCCCCAGAGCTGTGAAAAAGCGGTGAGATTTTTTTATTCTATTCTTGGGGGTTTTTTGACACAGAAAAGTGTGTTTTCCTTTCCCCTTATACTCAGAAGACAGTTTTACCTCACATTTCCAAAAAGTTGTAGCTTCACACAGAGGCCAGGCATGGAAATTTTTAACCTGAAGGGTGAAAGTTTGAGCGAGCAGTTTAGGTGGGTGACCAAGTGGGTTAGAGTGGAAATTATTGCACAACATTAACAGAGACACGTAGGGGGATACCGCTCCTGTTATAGACTGGTTTATTAATGAGAATATGTGAGGGGGTATGCTGTACCCTTTCGGCACCTAACAAAACCCCTAACTTCCACTGAAAGATAATCAGAGACCATTATTTAACCTGGTGGGTGCCCTTGTCTTCTTTCTTCCTTTTTTTTTTTTTTTTTTTGACTAAAAGAGTGAGCAGTTCGATGTTGCTTTTTTCAGTCAGAGAAGGAAAGATGACATCCTGCGCAGAGCCAGGACCAGACTCCCAGGGATCTCCCTGGGAGAGCTGAGTCTCGCCTCTCTGCTTGAGGTCTTTGGGCTCCTGGTTTTCAGAAGACATCAGGATATCATTCACGAAACAATCCAACAAAGTAAAAACCCGTGGTCCAGGATACTCTTTGGCTAGAGCTGCGTGAGGCAGAGCCTGTCACTGCACACTGTGGGCAGCCAGGGGCATGTCTGGCGGCAGCGCCATTTTGGGTGGAATATGGATTTGAAAGGCAGATTTGGAAACTATGAGAAAGAGAGTTGCCTCTCACTCAGGGGAGAAGGGCAGACAGCTTCACATCTTGCTTCTTTATACGGAGACAACAAATACGCTGGCTCTAGGATAAGCTCCCTCCCTCAGTGGAAATGGCAGGCCTCCCTCCTGCCTTTCTGCTATGCCGCAGCCATACAACTCACCCTGCTCCTGAGGAGGTGTTGGGACAAGCACACAGCCGTGACAGTGACATTTCACCGCTGCCGCCTCCAGGGCAGTACCACAACTGGGGCACTGCGAGACTAGCTGGGCTCTCCTGCTACCCCAGGGGGCGGCCATTTTGCAGCAGTTACAAATCCCATGCTGATATTCACCCCTCGGAGGAGTCCCTGTAAAATGATGTCAGGGCCCTGAGAGAACTAATGGGTCTTAATGGCCCTGAGCAGCCTCATCTGGGGCCTTCACCCATCCCTATGCCCACAGGCCGGGGCTCCATTGCAGGCACCCAGCCTGCCCTGTGCTGCTGCCCCACACCGAGCTCAGGCCTGTGGGGCCCGGCCTCCCTCTGTACCGGGCCCCAGCAGGGCTGCCCCTCAGAGGTCTGTGCCCGGCTGTGTCAGGCACAGCTGCCACCGGGCCCTGGGTGGCCTCATCCTCCACAGCTGCACAAAGCCAAGGCGCAGTTTGGGGGGCAGCAGGTGAGTCCCTGCCAGTCCTTGCTCAGGTGTGGCGGCACTAGAAAGCAGAGGGTGGGAGGCCTCATCCCAAGCAGCACAGAACTTCAAGCTGTCCAAAGGTATGTGCTTTATATTGTTTTTTTAAAGTATGGGGCTGTGAGAAGGTTGCTTAAAAGTTGATATTAAGTTAGTCTTTAAAAAAAAAAAACAAACCGTATAACAGATTTTTCCTTAAGGCTTTCTCTGAGTTAAATTCATTTCTATTCTGGTTTTCTTGTCGTTAAGTAAATGAGTTTGTGACTTTTGATTTAATAATTATGTTTTATTATAGCTGAGGCTGTCTAATATAATAGAGGATGGGTTTGGTTTTTTTTTTCTTCAACTGTGAACCCTGTGTTTTTCCTGGAGCCTTCCGCAGCAGTCGTGCCAGGGAAGCAGAGGGCAGCACCATTTTCCAAAGAGGCGGCAGTCACTGGCCCCTGTTCTACGAATAATTATGTGTGTGCTTACCTTCATCACGTTAGAGGTTTTTGTTAATTGCAATAATGTTGCTCATTCCAGTAAATATGTACATAAGCAGGCCTAGCAAATGTCTAGATAATGCCCTTTTCTGATATTTTTACTTTGCTGGAGAGGAAGAGGTGAGGGAGAGGGGTGGCCCCAGTGAGGCTGCAGGGTTGCCTGAGGGAAGGGAGCTTTCCTAAGTGCTCGGGAAGCTCGAGACTGGGACCTGTTGCTGCTTTCCTCCATGACATTATCAACACAGCCAGGCTGACAAGCCTTCCCGTGCCATACGGTTGCTCCAGGAAAAAAACCCGGAGCGGAAAATTCAGCTGTGCCCCACACTTGACATAGCCTTCATCCCTGAATCGTAATTACTTGTCTGCAAATTCCCTACTCAAGGAAGAAGCAGTAAGGGAAGATCGAGGTTTGGGGAAGGACAGGAAATGAGCACGCTGACGGTGTGGGAAAGATTGCAACTGAAGCAGCGAACCTTGACAACTTTGAGAAAGAGGGAGATGCAGCTGGAAAATACAATGACTGGAGGAAGAAGTGGAGATGAGGATAAAATGGCTGGTGACAGCAGGGGAATGATAAAGGGAAGGGGCGTAGAGGTGCACATGAGTTAATGGGCAGAGCACAAATATCTATTTGTCAAAGAAGAGAAACAAGTGCCTGGGTGTGTAAACAGGTAGGAAAGGATAAGTGTATGGGGGTATTAGGTAAAAGTTTCTTTCTACTAAAGGCAAAGCAAAAATTCCCATAGCTTTATAAATAGATGGTCTCGAGTTTGCAGAAAAAATAAGAAAAGTTATGGAGAAACTTTGCTACTACTGAATTAATTGATAACCATTGAGTGCAGAGTTGGGTAAATACTAACCACCTGAAAATCCCACACACATTATCTAGAGACAACTCTACTGAAAAATTTAAGAGTCCCTCCCCCACACTCCCCAAACCAAAACAGAAAAAAAACCAAAACCCCAACCTCACTAAGCTGTCTGAAATGTCATGAAGCTAGACACAGGAACTGGTTTGGGGTTTTGTTTTGTTTTCTACTTTGGACATTAGCCTCAAGAGGTGGAGGAAAAGAATATCATACATCTAGGAACTAAAACTGGAAGAGACTGCTTCTGTCCCAGTAACCACCATACTGTTTGGTATGAACATCTATAGTAACTTGTATGCTTACTGTTCTGAACTCTGCCAGCTGATATGAGCAGTGGGTTATTTGATTACCACCTTGCTATTTTTAAGCATTCTTTTTCATGAATCAAAACAAAGGCTATTAGGGACTGAGTAGTCTTTTCTTCCACGCATGCACTGTAGTTAGGAGCTGGAAAAATAATTGTTTAGATAAACTGTATGACTAATACTTGGATGTAAGGTAGACTTACATTGTTGTGGCCTAAAGCCTTACCTCTTCTTCTTCCAAAGACATTACTTTAAAATAATGATAAAAAAGCCTCCTCAGGAGAGGTCTGTCCTTGTTTAGTGTTCTTACACTAAATATTCTGATTTATTTGTATTAGAACTTCATTTAATTGTGATGTGTCCAACCAGCAGAAAGGCTGTTCCTGACTTCAGTGAGCTTGGAACAGGCCCATTTGCTAGCAGGTAGATCAGATACTTGAACCATGTCTGTACTGAAATCAGAGCCAAAGGAATAATATCACACTATGATACCAATTGATAGAGAAGACTGCCCAGCTAGTTTCTCACTAAAGTCACAGCATTCAGGCAGTGAAATCCCTGGAGCAGTCAGTCTGCTGCAAGCTGTGCAAGTAACGGCTGTGGTTTGATATTGAGTGGGTGAAAAAGAATCAAACTAGTGGATTGGTAGCTAGGTGCTAGAGAGTAGATAGACAACTGCTTAGGATAGTTCTTCCATGGAAAACTCAGTTATTTTTGAAGTAAATCCAACTTTGTAGCCAAATAAAGGAAAAGACAAAAAAAGTACTAAAATTCTCCTTGCTTTCTATTTCTCCTACTACTTCCCTTTTATATGGGAATTCACTCACACTCACATTCACTTCCTTCCTCTTCTGTAAGCAATTTGATATCCCAGTGATCTGTTCTTAGATGTCTTATTTTCCAAGAAATTTCCTGCAAGTGAAGAAATTAAAATGAATCATCAGAGTCTTCAGTTTGCAGATACCTAAAAGCACACGGAAAGATTTCTTGTGTGAACTCAAGTCAATAGTTCAGAGCTTGATAAGAAAGGATCTAGTAAATGAATGTTTAATCATTTTATATTTAGTAGCCACTGGATTTCTTCCCAGCTTGGAGACAGAGGCTTCAAGTTGGGCAGACATCTTTTGACCCACAAATATTTCCCTAGTCCATTGAAAATGGAACATGGGATTAAGACAGCTTTAGATACAAATTGACCTATGGTCTGATCAATAAAGGACTTTCACCAGAGAAGCAGGTTCAAGTCCTCACAGATGAAGAAAACTTCCACATTCTGAAAGAGTCCTGTAAGCATTTAGTTACAAGTAAGGTTGCTTACCTTCTGCAGAGATGCTTGGCTTAGATCCCTAGTTCACAACTAGGTAGTGTATTCTTGGGGCACGGGGAGAGGTTTCTCCTTGTAGGAAAAATACCTCATGCTCTCCTAGCTGGGGCTGTAGCTGCAACTCCCCTCCTTGGCAGTTTTTGCGTGCTCTAGACAGCTGCTGATCCTTGTGGGGTCCGATGCTTGAGCACTTAACTTCTCTGCATGTATTGTGTAGGGATTTTGAGTGCCCAAGTCAGAGCAGTAAACTCTGCTGGATTGCAGGGTGAATGTGTCAGTGCCTTTGTTCTGCAAATCTCGCCTTTTGTCTGTATGTCCTAATTCTCCATCGAGGGATAGAAGTACTTTCTGGTATGTGTATTTTTTGGAGGGGTCCTGATTCCTTTCTGGGGGCTTTGAAACAAAAACTAGACTACAGATGTAGGATAAATGTCCCAGATAGTGATTCATTCCAGTTAGGTACACAGTGAGGAGTAGCATGCAGTTTTAAATATCAGTCATTTGTATCTAGTAATGAATATTTCTAGTTTCAAGATGACTAACATAAGGGCATCTGTGTTTCATTCTAGAGCAAAGAGAATCAAAGGAATATAAAAGAACAAGAAAAAAATCTATATTTAGCAATAACTCATTTGTGTTAATTTGACTAGAAAAAAATACATATTTATGCAAAGCACAAATGTCCAGAGCCACCCAGCTTCACAGCTGACCTAAACTGGCAGGGCTTCCCATGAAGCTATTTTGATAAGCACCTTGCCTTCACATGGAATGCAAGAAGGGATCATATGGGATCGAGCTGGTTTGCATCCCTCTGCACCAGAGTGCCAAAGAAAGCCTGCAACTCAGCAGTTCCCTTCACATCAGAGGTTGGAGTGGAGCCAGCAAAGTAGCTCTGTTGTGCTGTCTGTCCGGCAAAAGAGGGGCCATGGCCAGAGAAGTGCTGCATAAAGAAGATTTCATCCTACTAGCAGAATCAGTCGAGCCCAGAGCAAGCTGTATGGACTGTGTGCACTGCACTTGGGACGTGCTGTGCATGATCACAGCTCTAGCTCTGCCTTGATTCCGTCGAGCTCGAGTACCCAATGCCACTGTAACCAAGTCAGCAAAATGGCAATTGATGTGGGCTGTACAAATCTGCCTGGAGTCCCAGGGGCATCCAGAGCAAGCCTGCACTGGAGGCTGTGCTGTTGTTGCGGCACTCCTAGGCTGAAGCTGTCTTGCTTAGGTCAGTCCATGCTAGAGGGCTGTATCTCCATCTGCAAATGCAAACATGCCCTGTAAGTTGTTAGAGGGGCTGATGAGCTCCCTCATACCAGCAGATCTGGCTTAATGTCAGTTGTTCCTCCCAGCCGTACTCTAGCACGATCCGACCAAAGGCCAGAGCCTGCACTGCAAAATCTCAGGTGTGCTGGAAACATATCACTGTATCAGAATGAAGTGTACTCTAATGTTTTCTTTTATTAATTTCAGTGTTGAAGAAATCTAAAATGTTTTATTTCTGAGATTTGGCTTTCTTCTTTGTCATTGTGTTTGTTCTTGGTAAATCATAGGAATAGAAGCTCTTGACGATGAACTTGTCCTTCATAGCTTTTAAATACAAGTTTTAAATACAACCTGCCTCTCTTTTTAAGATCAACTTGACATGAATTCAGAGCTCATAGTGAACAGCGTAGTGTTTTCTCTCTGTATATATTGAACAGGAGAGACTTCATGAGGAAAAGCATAGCTAAAAGGGTGGCTGGGACTTTTATCGGAACCCCATCTAAATTTTAATAGTAGAAATCTTTCAAAATCCTGCTACCTACTGAGATTCTCACTACTTCCTTCTTTCAAACAGCCTGATATATTTCTAGAAAAATCTTTCCCACCGTATTTTTCACATACACTTCCTATTCCAAACTGAAAAGAATGCTGCACAGATCTCTTTTTGATAAGTGTGTGCACTTGGCCTCCCTTTTCAGGGAAATCTCTGCCTTTGTTCAAAAGCACATGTTCTCTGAGCAGGTAGTCATTTACATTTTCAGGGTGCCATCTGCGCTTTATCTCGTACTTCCAGGAAGGGATGAGGTATGCTCTAAATGTTTGTATTAAACTTTAAAACTTTAACATATAAGAGTGTCAGGCTGTTCTGTCAGTGAAAATTTGAGATATTTCCACTTACAGAAACTGATTAAACTGCATTTTATCCTAAGGGTCTGTAATCAAGTCTGATTTTTTTCGCCTTGTAGATAAGTATTAATGATAACCAGAAGTAGAACCAAACAAAGAAATAGATTTGTATCTCGGCACTTGATCTGGAGTACTTGATCTGAATCCAGCAGATTCAAACCCTGTGGTCAAGCCTTTGTCCTTGGTTAGACTTACATTTCATCCAGAGTTTCGTGGTGCTCTGTATTTATGATAGAAGGGTGATAACAACCTCTGCCTCTGATACTGACCTACCTCTGCAAAGCAGCTGTTTAAAATAGTTACTCTCACAGCACGTGATTTAGGGGGAAAAACAAAGAATGGAATCTTATCAGTTGAGAATTTGATTCTTTTATGTAAAGAAGGCTTTGCTGTTGTTGAACCTATATATACATATATAAATGCAATTTCACAACGCTTCAGACAACTCATTCATTGGCTTTAATGCATTGAAAAAATGTGATTTAATTCAAAGGGGTTTTCTATTTATGAAATGAAATAATATTTCCTTCTTCTGTATGTTTTGTCTACCCTTTGCAGCAGAGACAGTTTTCAATATTGTGATTTTCCTATTGTCAGCTCTCTCACTCAACAAAACTACTGTATGTGAGAATGCTTACTGTAAAATAGAGGTTACTGAGCAGCATCATATTCAAGAATTAGGCATGCCTATATAACAAATGTCTTTTAGTGTTCTGATGATCATTACTGTTGCAATGGAGGAAATTACTATATTCCTTACTCAAAACATTCCTACGAAGTCAAGCATGACTACCAACCGTACATTTATTCGTGCAAAAGAAGCCTACAAAATGTAGGTGTTCCCCTTACATCAGCTTATATCCTGTTGACAACTCAAATGACACTAGGCCCATTTATTAGTTTCTAGTGGTTTAACTGACAACTTTTGGTCTCATAAAATGTACTATAAATACTATCTGTAGCACAGCTTTGCTGTTCAGTGGTACACCAAGTGTTCACATGGTTGAGAATGCTGTTTCCCAATGGGAAATGTGGCATTTGGCAATCATTTATTCCGGTTTCCTTTGAGGATATGAAGGAAAGATTTTACCAAAGTAAGCCCTGAGTAAAAAACAAGCAACAAAATTATTAATACCAAAGCACTGGACTATGGAATGAATGCTAAAGTGCAAACTTTATTATACCTTAAAAGTAGATAGGGTGACTGCATACTTCTACCTCTACAGGGAAATACATGTTTGTTCTTTCCACACATGAGGTTGGTGGGAAAATTGTATGGGATTGATTTCATGAGTTTGGAAATGAGCCCTGGTGTTGAGAATGACTTCACAGCCCCAACTCTGAACTCACTTGGCAGCATGGATGTAAGAACCTCTTGCTCCCAGCGAAGTCAGTCCTGCCAGTGGTTTCAACACAAAGAGGGTTTGGCTCGGAAAGGACAAGTTGTGATATAATTAAGTCCCACCGTGGGGTGAAAAAAAAATGGATTTGTTTTCATCTGGAACAGGACAGTTTGTAGAGAGGGAGGGAAAAACAGCCTATGTACTTATTCCTCTTGGTTCCTCTAGATCTATGCTGCTCCTATCTTGTCAGGAAAAGCAAGGGAATGAGGAAAGACTGTAAAGTGCAGGTTTAGCCAACGTAAGGTTAACACATTTACTGAACTTCAATCTCACTTTTCCAGTACCTAAGTTTACCATGTTCCTCATCTGCAGAGAGTTTATAGTTGATCCTTTTTCCTTCTTGGCCTCCTTCTTAAGGACATGAGGGTTATGGGGCTGTGCTCTTACACCACCTTAGGCAGCAGGCAAACTGGTTGGTGACTTTCAGCTAAATTTGACATGATGTAGGGGTCACAGGTGTATTAAGTTCCTACCAGCCTTTCTAGAGAATTCATGTCTGTATGGAGAAAAGACCCCCAACTGAGAGAAAGCAGAGAGAAGTTGGCCCCTGCCTAGCCTAATGGCAGAGGGCAGGTGACCAGCCAGCACGTGCGTATCGCCACGCTGCTGACATGTGCGTCACCCAGAGGCAGCCACCGAGCACACCGCCTCCCTCTCAGCTAAGTGTGCAAGAGATGTGGGAAGAGAGCAGGGGGAGGGGAGGGCGACGGAAAGGCACACATGAAGGTCAAGGCGGCATATGGGGGGCTGGGGTTTTTAGGAGCGGGGCATGTGAAGAATGGAGTATTTCATTCCAGAGGAAACAATGTTTCATACTCAAAGAACTTTTTTATTCTTTTAATCTAAACTAAACATTATGTTTCTTTTTCACAGTTTCTTTTTTACATGACCTTTCCCTGCCCACACTCATTAACCAAGCCTGTGACAACATGGAGTTAGCAGTTTGGGTGGGCTGTACGTTTTCCTCAGGAAGATTTTAGCCATCACTTAGAAAAGTGAATTAAAACTCTCATGTGAAGGTGCAGATGCAATGAACTGAAACAGTTAAATGCTGAGCTCAGAATAAGACATGAGACCACAAAACCATTTTTTTTTCAGCCTCAGAATAATAGCCTCCCTGCTGAAGCAAACAGAAAATGTGTTGCCTGTGCAGATAAGAGAACCTTAGAGTACCTTTGAAACTGTGATTCAGCACACTGAAGTTACTACTGTTTTACAAGAAGGTGCTGACTCATTTACTAATTGCATGTTGATGGCAAAACAATCCAAAAGTGTCACTTTTTCTCCAGAAAAATTTAGATATTACTATTGGTAGCAATCATCAGCAAAAAAGGGCCAGAAATTGCTTTTGGGAAGGCAAATGATTCTGCGCTCTCCAAACCTGACTGGCCCATGTTGGGAATTACAGACAACTTTCAGTAACAAATCTGATGACTGGTAACAAGAGAGATGCTTGTTCTTCTCTGGTCTCTTGTAGTGTGATGAGGAAGGTCTTAATTTGAAGGGGATCGATCAATCTTTGAATGTCGTCCTGAGGAACCATTAGAGACAGGTTCAAAGTTATTCTTCCTGCTGTTTCATGCTTTTAAAGGGAAACTGACAGGTTAGATCAATGACCGGCTTTTTTTTTTCCTTCTTCACAGCAGCAAAGAGATAATGTCTGTCCCTGCAGAGATCTACTGAATTCAGTAAATGTCTATAACAATGTATTTGTTAAGGTTTTCTATGTGGGACAAATACTTTTCCATCAAAAATAACATGCTAACTGAGAGTCAATTTTGTTCAGATCTCCTAACAGTGGCTGCACTAAAAATCAAGGAAATGCCAGTTAAGCAGTCATTAGTATCTGGACAGTCAGTCCCCATTGATGTAACATTCAGCATTGCACTCTGATTTTGTCCAGGACAAGTGATACTGCACTTCCAGCATATGACCACCCATACTGCAAGCCTCCAGTTACTTTCACACATGCCCAAATTGACTCCAGCTTCAGTAATGTGAGATGTCATATGGAAACATGGACTTACTACGCTGTGTGAATACATGGTATACCTGGAAGTTTTGATCTCAGTGTTCAAATCGGAAGGCAGTGCTATGGAGTACTCCCATCACCTGTGCCTTGCTTCCTGATTTCACACATCTTCACAGGTTAAATTCCTGTTCAGTAATTTTGAAGCCTTCCTGTGGCCTCCTTGTCTTTTACTAGAGAATTTAGTAGAATGGATGCCAGAGCAGCACTGTAGCGAGATGCTGGCTACACACTTCTGGGTTTGTAGAGTTGGTAAGGGCGCTTCCTTGAAACTGACATTGTGTCCATGTGAGACATCTGCAATTCAGTTTGTGTACAAGGATGTGGCCCTAACCAACTCCAAAAATGCTTTGGAGAGAGATGAGCTTGCTTTTATAGATAACTCTTTTGGCTGAAATGCTTCAGGAATCTGAAAGCAAAGACACAAGTTAAACTGGTATTGATATAACCTTCTCAAATCTCTTAAGATGGGAACAGGTGGTGAAACTGCCCCCTGTTCCTTCTCCAAGAGTTAAATATTTACATCAAAACCACTTCTCTTTCTTGTAAATTAAACCAAGGCAGGGCAGGTATGGAAACCATGAGCAATGACCAATTTGCAAACGTCCCTCTCATTCTTCCTCTAGACCAACGTATGTGCCTCACACCCAGGGAAACTGTCTTCTCAGCAGACCTGGGCAGTGGATTCAAATTGCTTGCTCTGCATCTCTCAGAGTAGGGCCCAAACTTGCATTTTCTGTATTCTAGCTGAGCAATTTATTTAATATGTGTAAAATGATCCTACTACTGCCATTTGTTCTTTTGTATAGGACTCGAGGTACTGAGAGCCGGCAACCTAGAAGTAATATAAATCCCACCACGGCTTGGCAGGAGTGAAGTGCTTAGCTGCTCAGAGGAATCGGGACTCTAGTAGTTGTATGGTGTGCCTGGACATCAGGGATTTGCCTGGAAGAAACAAAGTACCTGTAGGGTTAGGCAGCTGTTGAGTGGAATGGATACCAGTAGCGCATACATGCTGGATTCTTGTGCCCCAGTACCTCTTGTGAATCTAGCCCAAAGCTTTCCTACATTGCCCTGCCAAAGTGCCTGAAGTCTAACCAATTGAGAGATGAGAATTTAGGTCACTTTTTATGCTTTTTGCTTACAGTTCCCTGAAGGGTTAATTAGTATATAGCAATAATAGCTCCTTGGTCTATTTACAGTACTTTTCATTAATATAGCCCAACATTAGTTTTAGGGAAACTAAGGCAAAAAGACATTTGCCCAAATTCACACATCTAGTGAGGCTTAACGCTAAAGGCAGCTCTGCTTTGTGTATTGACTTTTCTTTCCACGTGCCCCCAAAGTCTGACTTTGTAACTCAACACTTAAAATTTGCCTGTATTGCACATTCCTGAAGACTTGTACTAGCTAAAAATGAGAAATACCACGAAATATTGCAGAAAAAAAATCTCTCCATTGAAATCGGAAGGAACTTGGAGAGCAAATTCATTGGAGCAGGATTTTAATCCAAAATTAAAAAATGCATACTTTCCCATGAGTATGTATATGATATATAATTGTAGTTGTATAATTTTATGGCATTACACAGCCACATGATACAGTATAGAATCACCTAATCCACTATAGAAAATACATGAGCAGAGGACAGTCTCCATTGGAAGTATTTCACACTCAGATATTTGGTAATACAGATGTAGTGGCGTGCGCACTCTCCTCTGCATTTGGTTTTTATGGGGTCTATTAAAAGACAAGACGATGGGGAATCATAGCCCTCCTCCACGTGCTCAGGAGAGTCACAGAAATATTAATCTAGTATTAAATCTGTAGCATAGGGACTTAATTTGGGGGGGGGAGGTAAGGTTGATTTGGAGGTGCATCAATGTCCTCCTTCCATAATTTATTTTGAGAAAACTTATTAAGCGCTGATTTTCGAATCTGACCTGTAGCTAATTCCTCAGGTGTATGGCTATAATGAAGCTTATTGCATCATGCTCTTGGTCTTGTCTTCCTATGGCAAATTTACTTTTTTTTTTTTAATTCTTTGCCCATCATGTAGCATTTCAATATTGTCTCTTTAAATATGTGAGTCTGTTGTGGTTCTTATGATGCTTTTAATTCTGCCAGCTGCCAGGAACTGCTCTAAACAGCAGCTAAAGCTTCATTTTTTTTTAATCTGTGCCTTCAAAACAGTTAGTTACAGCCGTGCGGCTTCTGCACATTGTTTTTATCATATGCAGACCTAAAGGTACAGTGTATTTTCTCCTCTAGTGATCTGCTACCTGGCCTTTTCATTTTCTCTTCCTTTAAAAAGCTTCTGCCTCTGCTTCCTCCTGAAGGTGCTTCCTCCCCATGTCCCTGGCACGCAGTTTCCCACTATGCCTTGTAGCATTCAGTCCGGCGCAGGAGGCAGTAAAGCTGCTGTGGGAACAGGAGAAGCTGCTGCCAGCTTCCCAGCTGTGGAGGATCTCTGCGGAGAGGAGGATACTCTGGGGAGAAACCACAAGCGCTCGTGGCCCCCTCTGTGCCACACAGGCAGTCCCAAAGGATGTAGCTGGATGGAGAACCCAGCTAAATTTTATCTTTTTGGAGGAATATCTGTTTGAAGAACAATGTGGTGGTAATTCAGAATGTACGTCACCCTACTGAGCTGCTTTGGCTGATGCCTCACTGTTAGCTGTGTTGTACCAGTTGCTTTAAAATTAGTGTTTCTCCTTTTTTAAAAAAAGTATCTTCACAGGCCTAATGATTGGGCCTTATGTGGAAAAGTGAGGGGGGGGGGGTGTTTCCTGGAGATTAGTTTATAGTTGGTGTGACTCAACCCTGATAAGATCAACTTATAAGAGGGTAGCTGATCATGATTTCTGGTTGGGTTTTTTTAATTTTTTTTTTTTAAAAAGGTCTATTTTTGACCCAGAGTGCTATTTTATGGCTTGCATTTGTTCCTAGAGAAGCCAGAACGCTATTGCAGTCAACAGCTGAAGGGTTAGATTTTAAAGGATGAGTCTTCATAATTTGTGTATTGCCTTGTCTTTGTCACATGGCTCACTGAGGTGATACTGCCAACGTGCTTGTATACGAACTATTTCTATGCTTCAGAGGAAGTCTGCGTCTGAATGTCTCTGGTCTGCAGGTCACTGGATAGGCTTTTGCTTTCTACCTCAAGAAAAAGAGTTGCGTTCAGAGACAAGGGTGTAGTCTCAAGCTACGTAGGAACCAGTAGCGGGGTACTCTCAAATTCCAGGCTAGGGCTCCTTCTTCCTCAGTGTCGCTTCACGTAAGGCTGTATGTATGAAGTAGGGGGGTTACAGGTCCGTTTGTAACACTGAGAGGAGGACTCTTAGACTGGGAAAATATTCAATGAAGTTAGTGCAGAACTCTGTTTCGATGGGGAGCACTTTCAGGCTGAGAGAGCTGTCACTGCCAAATTTTGCCGGTATTGCTGCTTTAGTTAAGGGTGAGAAACTAACCACAGCACTGCCACATATATATGCCAGGGTGCTGCAAACAGCCACCGCAATCCTTTTTCTGGCAACGTATGTGGTGTTTGAGGAAGGCAGTTTAGGAGTGCTAGCATAAGGGCTCTGTCAGCAGAGACTGTTTGTAGTGCAGCCAGAGGATTTACAAAGTGATCAAAAGAATTTTGGAGAAAGTGGTTAAAAAAAGAAAAAAATGTGGATTTCTGTTGCTGATAGAAAATATTTATGTGCAAAATGTCCATTTCTGGTGAATATTTGGAGTGTGGAGTAGGTGGGAGAGAATGGCTGGAAAAGGAAAAACACAACATATGAAAAATTCCAAATTTTGAAATCTGTTATTAAAAAGCTTTTGGTTTATGGTGGGGTTTTTTGTTTGGTTGGTTTGGGGTTTTTTATTAGTTCCTCGGGAGGAAAACAGTTTTCCCAGTAAGGTCTGTAGTTGAGTGGTACTGTGAGAATTGGCATTAGTTATATGATATGTATAGTAAATGTTTAAGACACGCTCTAAAAAGCAACTTCAAATTTAGAGCAATACATAGTTTTTGTTATAACTGCCTTTTCCCTTTGGAGATTATAAAACATTACATTCATAATTAAAAGACCATTCAGAGATGCATAAAGGTTCAAGTTTAAGAGTCGCTCAGTAGATGAGGGTATACTCTGAAGTGTTTACAGTAAAACTGTTGACACTTAGGAAGAGCAACTTTTTCTGAGGCAAGTCTGAATGTGCTCCCTACACAGCAGGGTACAATGCTCAATGTTCTCTTCTCCCACCTGCTGCCCACTCAGATTATGTGAGAAATGTTTGAGCGCCTTACTATATATAGTCAAGACTTTATTCTCTCCTGCCGAGGTCAGTGGGAGGAGCTGAAACCGAGATGGGGGAAGAAATGAGCCGTGCGGGAGTGAGCTGATGCATCCTGAAGCTGGGAGGCACTGGGAAGCGGTGGGTCAGCTTCAGCCGTCACATCCAGCAAACCTGTCAGTGGGAGTGCAAGGCAAAGAGGTGGTGCAAAAATAAAAGTCACTAATACTTGTGTGGAGGTGCAGTGGGGCGTTTGGTTTAAATGAGAAGCTTGAGGTGTATGAATGAAGCTGCAGGGGAAAGGTGGGACTGAAAGACACGGGTTAGAGGAAGTTGTGAATATACTTGCAGCTCCCCTTTGTGAGCTGGCAGAGCATGTGCTGGGACAATCTCCATATGGGTTGTGCAGGAATGACGTAGAAAGAGTCATATATTCCAGTAGCCATATGTGGTAGGAAAGTTCCCATGGCTGAAAGATTTGTCATGGCTGGGTTAATCTGTCACTTGTAATAGGCGTTATTGTTATAATCTATATAGTTGACCAGTCAATATTCCTCAACTCTGAGAACTTTCCTCCCCTCAAGTTGAAATCTGGTGGAGAAAGACACAAGTTTCAAGTGAATGCTTTTTTTTTTTAACAGGTTTTTTTGTTTGCGGTTTTGTTGGTTTTTTTTTAACAAAGTAAGTTTTTTCTAAATTGAAAATTTCGACCTGCACTAATGATTGATTCTTACTTGCACTGAGATCTCCTAGCTCGAAGGGCTGAGTGCTTCACAAACAGGTGCAAAGAAGGAGTCCCTGCTCTGAACATCTCTCAGCCTTGGAGGCTCAGAGACAAATGGTGCGTCTACTTTGGGGGGAAATGAGTGGTGTGTTAATATTTTTTTTAAATAAGGAGTTTAAATTAAAGACATATTAAACAGTGAAATCGCAGGGGAAAGCTAACACAGCTTTGAATGGGAACTGCAATTTATCCTCCCTGTAGATGATAAGTTAAGTTTTATGGCTAACCATGGCCACAGAACAAGGATTAAAGCAACTTCTACATAACTTGGCATGTGCTTTTCAAAAATAAATTCTTTTTCTCGGGTAGATGAGATTCCTTCTGTGAGGAAGGAATGTGCATCATCTTAATTTTACAATGGGAAAATGCTTGTGGTCACAGAAGAAGAGCTAAGTGAGGAATTGCACACAGGTTTTCTTAGCTGAAAAACCTTTCTTTGCTGCTTTCTCTTAGAATTTGAGGAACATTTGTGAGTTTATGTATGAACCGGGCTCCGCTGGGGTAGGTAGTACCCACTTCCAGATCAAGGAATCTTAAGCAGCTTTAGGATGTCCAACAGGCAAAATTTATGTATCATTCATATTTCAGAAGAATACATGTAACTAGTATATTCATTGGGTGAATTTTTCTTTCAAACCCAATGAATGCAAAAAGAGTTGGTGTATTGGACAAAACACTGTGTTTTGGAATTAGAAAAGAAAAAAGGAAAAGTAGGGTGGAAAAGAGGAACTATTTTATTAGGCTGCAACTTGCATTCTTTATTTGGCATCTATTTCATTATCTCCTATTTCCTGATGATAGCGTAATGTCCTCTCTTTTCCTGTTACCCAAGCACTTTGCAGAACATGTGTTGCACGCCTATTGGCAGTCATGGACAATTTGACATTCTCGGCTTCTTTTTACGTGATTTGACATCAGTTCTTTTTCGAAAGACCCACACACACCCCAGCAGAATACATCTCCCGCTTCCCATCGCTGCATTACATGCTGAAGAACAGTAGATGTTGTCTGCAACAAATTTTAAGGCTACAGATCCATTTGTGTGCACTTAGACTGAGCTACTGTCCTTGGCCGTTACCCTTCTGGAAGTCATGGGGTGCTCTCGGTGGTCCTGGGGGCATGGGGCAGCCTGCGCCTTTCCAGGTGTTACGAGGAAACAGCCCTGTTTCCAACCTCTTCCCAGGGCAGGTTTTAAACAGCAGATTTAGACAAGCTGTAAGGTCTTCCGCAATTACTGTGGGTGTCTCACAGTGTTTTGTGGGCAGTCTGGACAGGTTCTTTATGTGAGACCAAGAGACGTGTTCCCTAGCTCATGTCAGGCATATTTCCATATGTAAATATAACACCGAGCCGACATCTGCTCTTAAACCTGCTGAGATGGGTTCCTCTTCACCCTGGAGACCCAATTACCTCCCAAGCACAGGTCCACCCCTGCTGGGCAGCAGGCAGCTCCCTCCATTCAGCAGACATGGATCTTGGAAACATCACCTGCTCTGAACTGCTCTGACTCTCCTCTCCCACCTGGTGCTTGGTCGCACCGTCTATCCTGGGCCCTCAATGAGGGACAGAGACACGTTGTCACAAGATAATACACCCACTCTCCTTTTCCACAGCCGTCTGTTTCTTCACTGGGAAAGCATGCCCTGCTCAGAGCGTCTGTCATCACTGCTGGCTTGGCTTGACGTAGCCTTAGCGCTGCATCATAGCATTGTTGTTTCAAATGTGTGGGTTGTAGCTGTGTGGATCCACACCACAGGGACTTCTTCATGAGACTTTCTCATAGGTAGTGACCCGATGAATCATCACTTCTGAGGTCAAAGGCAGGACCGCTGAAACTATTACCTGAATCTATCCCTTCCCTATCTTTCTTTCAGGGTGTCACCAAGCAGATGCTTAGTATCTCATCCTCTCATCTCAGCTTGTCATCTTCTTTGATGTAACAGGGAAGATACAAGCATCTTCTCATCAGTAATAGTCAATGACTTCTTTTCAATAATCGGTGGCTTTGGATCAATGCAGGTTCATAGTCAACGTCAATATTTTCTGATTGATGAAAGTTTTCTGAATTCAGTGATGCATTTTCTTGTCAGGTTTGACAGTTCATTCTGCAGGGACTCCAGTGCAGGCCATGAAGTGGTTAGATTTCCTTTGTCACTTCCAGTCCTGCCTTATGTCTGGGTGATTTTCTTTCCATTTTTCATTATTTGTTCCACAATGTATATACTGGGTTGGGATTGTCATGCATGTGTTCTTTGCTGGTCTCTGTTTGTCCTGCTACCAGGGCTTCTTTTTTTGTCTGGACTGAACTAGTAACTGTTAGGGTTTGTTTTG
This sequence comes from Pygoscelis adeliae, assembly GCF_000699105.1. Lineage (NCBI taxonomy): Eukaryota > Metazoa > Chordata > Aves > Sphenisciformes > Spheniscidae > Pygoscelis > Pygoscelis adeliae. Next base: position 6,210,396 of record NW_008825409.1, on the reverse strand, counting down.
CAACTTCTTGATCAGTAAAGATGAACTCGTTACCTGGAGTTTCTCTAGAGTAAGGCTTGTTTCTTGAATGACTCTTCATTTTAACAGGAGTCTTTCTGATGTCTCCAGCGATGCTGAGTGGGGATCCGTGTGAATGCTAGCATCCTCAGGTATCTAACATAAGTATCTAATCTGCTAGATACTTTCATTTTCAGGTTAAAATAACAAACCCAAAGTCCTGTATTTCTCAGATGTCTAATTCTGCCAGTGGTCACTGTAGTGGTCAAACACAGCTACCAGGATTTCCTGCTTTTCAAGCATTAATACTGGCAGCGTTCACTACAAAACTGCTGTGGTGGTTATTTAACTAACTGCCAGTAGGCCCTGAGTGAGCTGCTGAAGACCACACTTCCTGTAAAAATGTTTTAAAGAATTAATATATGGCTATCAGATATTACTAGGCAGAGCAAGAAGCTGATGTACCCATAGCCAGAGAAAACTGATTATTTTATCTGTAATGTATAGAGCATCTATTAATTAGCAATGGTTCCTGAATTGCTAATAGGTGGAATTTAAATATAATTTAATATACAGTGGGTTCTACTAAAGCCCTCAAATTGTCCTTCTTTTAAGCTACTTTCAGGGAGGAACTGCAGTATACACTTACTTGGGTAAGTCCATACTTTTATTTTGTTTACGTAGCTATTAATACATACCTTCTCACTTATGTTTCTTATTCAAGGAAGTGATTAGATGTGAGAAACACTTGCATGGGAATGTGGAGAATGACTTATGATCTTGACTGTTTTCCAGGCAGAATCCTAGGGAAAAAAATTGTTATATTCCATAGATTATATCACTTTACAATATCACATTATGTATCAGCTAATCTAGCAAACCCCCCTTTAAAGTGCCTCACATGCCTATGTTGGGTTTTTTTATTAAACACCATCTTGGATAAAAATGTGGTAAAGAAACAATTCTTCCACCTTATGATTGTAGGGTTTGTAACATTCCTCTCATAATCTTGCTGCACATGAACTCTGCAGTGTTTCAAGGCACAGGCCTTAGCTGAGGGAGATTAATGTCATGTTGGTAAGGGTGATAGAAATGGCCCTCTTAAGAGTACGTCTGCTGTGCCCTTGCAGCCGGGGCAGCTTTCACACATGAATCCTTCATTGGTTCCTAAAGCAGCAAGTGGGCGTGAGTTTGAGATGATCTGGTCTAAGAATAGAGACTGAAGAACAAGAAATTCCTGTTCATTGGAGTTTTCTGTCTCATCTGGAACATCTAGTGCTTCAAAGGGGGGGAAATACTATGGCAATAAGGGGGTGGAGGAGGAGGGCTCTAGCTGCCTACGCTTTTCCCCATAAAAGTACACCAGCTGAGTGCAATGATAGGAATGCAGGAGACCTGAATAAAAGAACCTCTCTTGTCCCTTTTGAACTGTGTAAGCATGGATCTTTGGCTAGAGCACCTATTGTATTGAACAGTGAGCAGCTGCTGCTGATTTGCAATTGAGAACTGAAATCTATTTAGAGAAATAATTGCTTTAGTTTCCAAGATGCTCCTGCAAATAAGATCTGGATTTCTCATTATAGTCTTACCTGGCAAAATACAGTATGTTCTAAACAATAATTAAAAATTCTTAAATTAAAAATTCTTAAAGAAGGTGAGGTAGTCTTCCAGGTTTGTAATGGAGAAAAAAGTAGGAATGAACAATCCTTTTGTAAAGGGGACGATACTAATTGTGTCCTGTTCTCTCATCGGAGTGAGAAATGGAACACCTGCGCTCGTCCTCTCCCAAGTAGTGCTTGGGACTGTATTTTTCACCTGGAGTATTTTCCCTTCAAAAAAAAAAAAAAAAAAGAAAAAAGAAAAAGAAAAAAAGAAAGAGAAATAATCTGGATACCTTTGTTTTTCCAGTCCATCCCACAGGATACGATGTAGAGTGCTTTATTGCCAAAATTTATTCCAGATTAACTAGTGCATTTGGGTAATCCTTTTTTAAGTTGTTCCTTCTTAAATTGCTTTTAAGAGATAGTGCTTTTAAAATGCATGCAAAATTACAAGTAACTTTTAAAAGTGTAGCCAGCTAGCATATTTCTTGCATCTTGCTGTTAAGTGCCCTTGTTCCTTTCTTATGCTGATGATCTTCAGGATACTTTTTCAGAATGGCAGAACTGACAGTGCGCACAGTGGAGGAACACAGGTAAGGCCCTAAATACACAAAAAAATTGTTCATATAAACATTGTCTTAGAGTCACTTCCTAAATACTATCTAATACTGGGAATCAGGACATTGGTTAAGAGGTTACTAATTCTGAGAATTCATCTCCTGCATTTTATAGTTAAGAATTTCTTCCCTTTTTTTGTACTTCACAACAAAGATTGTAACACTTGCAGTCTCCCTTTTAAGTGTGGTAGCAGGACTAAAAATCTTCTCTAAGGTAGTTCAGTTGAAAAACAAACTTTCCTTACATGGCACCCAAGTTCTGAACCAACCTCATATATGCTATCATTTCTATATCAAATAAAAATAGATGGCTTAGCATTTTAGGGCTTCACCTCCTACCTTTTATTTTTTTCTTTTTTTCCCCTTGTTCCTACTAGCCCAGATGGGTAAGAACTGAGAGCTGCAGGATTAAACCATCAGCAACATAAGACTTATTTCCAGAATTTTAATTTTGTTTGCACAGCTGTCCTTTTAAAAGTCCTTATTTTTACATGAAAATTCTACAGTGACTTCCTGACAATCCTACAGATTACACTGAGCGATCGCCTGACTTTTTCCAGAAGTATGGATCGCTCACGAGTCTCATGGTTCTGAGCTGAAATGAAGCCTTGTGAGTGATTTTTAAAAAACACTGGTTTTGCTAAGTGAGATAATAAATGTTCAGCCTTTATCTCTTAATCCACTGGCTGATGCCATGCAAAGACGTGAATATCAAGGGAGAGCACCAACTGGGCTTCTGCCTCACAAAGCGCAATCATTCCCTTTGGTGTTTATCACACAGGAGTAGTAAGAACCACTGTACCATATTCCTTTATGCAGTGAGCCTCCTCATGTGCTGCCAGCTGAAAACTGGTGCTGGCAGGGGCCTTTGGGGGCTCCTGTACCATAAAGGCTAACTGTGGAGAAAGCATTAACACCTGCTGTCTGGATTCAGACATTGCTCTGAGATTCCTTCAAGTGCAAGGGGACTAATCCTGCAACCTTGTTTGAAACAAACCACATCTTCTGAAGGCAAGAAAAATGCAGATGATCTCCAAGTGGACTAGGTAAGGTAAATATGCCTTACTAATGACATTGGAAAAATAGCCTCCCACTACAACACATCCTGTTCCTGTGACACTGTCTTGGGCAAGGACAGTGACTATTCCTCTTTAGTAGTACAACATCAATGTTGAGTGTCAGTGGGGCTGAAGGGTTGTTGCTCACCTGTGTTATATCACAAAGCATGATTAAGTTATTGAAAAAAGAGAGGGAAACATAGAGAATAATTGATAGCACATTTTTTGGGCCATCTCAGTTATTAAGTCTGTTTTCATGGCTTAACTAGTTTCCACCAATGCAGACAGATGAGATGGATGGCTCACAGCCTGTTTTAAAAATTGCTGGGGAAGTACTTCCTTCTGTGAGTGAAATTAGTCTTCTCAATGACTGAACAAGTCCAAGTCTAGGTAGGACAAACGAGGCAGAAAATTATTTGGAGGCCCGATCAGTTTCCCACCATAGTAGTACCCAGGTCTCCTGTGCTTGAAAAAAAAGCTGAAAACAAAAAATGTGCAGACAGTTATGGGGGGTTTGTCCTGAACAGGGAAAATCGAAGGGAAACAGCGTCTTAAACTACGCTCCCTGATCTCCGGTTAGGTTGAAAATCTGTTAGCTTACCAGGCATTAAACCTGTTCTGTAATTTTTTATTATCCGCCCCCTGCCTGATTTTTCATCTCTCAAACTGTTGGAGCATATTGCAGGGGTGCCTGCAGGAATGGTGAGTTACATTAGCTAACAGTGAGAAGGGTGGGTGATCAGCATTTTGTAGGTTTGGGCCCTTCTACCAAGACTTTAATGATTGGAGGCAGAGAGCAGGTGGAAAACACTTTCATCACAACCTGACTCAGAGTGCTGACTGCTTTGAGTGATGCTGATAGGGGGCAGAAAGCTATAAATCCACCCTGTGCCTCACAACCCTAGTAGCAAAATTGCATCAGTTTACCTGTGAGCTAAGCAAGACTCAAGAGCAGTTAATGTATAAGCAAGCTGATCTATAATTACCCTAAGAACTAGTTTGAGAGCATTATTACTGTTACAAAATGTAATAGCAGTATTACATAAACAGAATAACAACAGTACATCTCTAAATGGTTGCAGACTGCTTTTTTTGACAGCTGTGGTAGAAAATGGATCACTGGATGGTCATGAAATGAATATTTTCCCTAATCAGAATGGAGAGCTTTATTACCCTCATAATTACTTGTTTAGCAGTCACTTATTAATTTTTTTTTTTAGTCCATGAGTAATAAAATGGGCCTGTTTATTAAATAACATTTTAATTAGGAATCATTTTTAACATGTGCCAAGTTCTTAATGTTTTCTCCTATGCAATTACTTAGATAAATGCTTGTATTTCTGATAACTCCATTGACACCATCAGCCAAACTAAGCCTTCCCTGGTACACAGCTCATATAAAATAACAGGTTCCAGATGCCTTAGGTTCCCCAAACAGCTAATTTTTAACATATTGCAATAGAATATTGCTTATTTTACTAAATAGCTTTTACATACTCCTGCTAGACACTGTGTATTTACAGCTCATTTGAATTCAAATGTACTATTTTTGCTCAGCTAAAATTCTTATTGACTGCACTGGAAAGCTTGCATTTAAACATTTTTTTAGGGAATTTCACATTTTCATTAAAGCACACCTCAGAGGCAATGCTGACAAATTGTTTTGTAAATGTCTACATACTATTTGGCCATGCATAAAACTCGTTTAAAACACTATGAATGTTGATGTAATGTCGAGTAAATATTTTAAGTATTGATCTCAAAATGAAATAGTCATGATCATTCTGATGAAATGAAAATGTCTGTCTTTTTTCTCTTTCACAAAAGTTGAATTTCTTTTTTTTGTTTCCTTTTTGCTGCTATTTTTTGAATGAAGATCAGCATCGTCAGAATGCCTGCTTATTTACGCACGAGATATTGGCACAGTCTCTTCTCTCGTCCTGAGACTGAAACTCTTGCTCAGGTCAAGAAGAGAGACGGCTGTCTTTTCGCTAACATGGAACATGAGTAGATCAAACACCCTGTGCTTGTTTGTGCAAGTAAAGCTCTATTTGGCCAGCTAGTACACCTAATTTTGGCATAGGAATTAGGCTAATGAAGTATGAATTCTGGTAATAGCATGGAACCTACAGGTTCCTTGCACAGTGCCAGCTGATTTTAGTAAGCCTTTGCTGATTTATGCTCACCAACAATTTTGCTGTCTAAATACATAGCTTCCACATGCTTATCTATTGCTTCCCTAGCTCTTCTGTACAGGTTTGAGGCTGAAACTGGCCATCATAGATAGTAATACAAATTGTCTTATGAGATTCAGTTTCAAACATGGGCTTGTATTTCAGTCCTTTGTCATTTTTAGGAGTTTCAACCTTGTGTCCCAGAGCTATCTGAAATACTAGCCATTCAAAAGTCAATGCAATTTCACCAGGACAATTTAGCCACTGTGATGCATCCCTATATAAGGGATGCCATGTGTTCCCTGCTTTTTCATTAAAACCTTTTCTTTGGGATTATTTTAGTATATGCTAGTTACCATTTCTCAGTAAACACTGGATGCATAAATCCTTGTTTATAAATTTAAACCCAGTTTTGAAAGAGGATTGAAGTGGGTTAAGGGTTCAAGCTGGCTGTAAGTGAGAAGCTCATTCTGTTCTGAAATAACATTTCCCTTCACGCACAGAAACAAAGGAAAGAAAAGAAGAAATTGTCCTTTCCTCTGGAAAATTTCTACAGTATTTTTCACCATATGACATTATCAGTGATAAGAACATAAATCTGTGAAAGATCTACATTTAATTTTTTTTATTTATGGATTTTGGAGGGCTCTAAAGAGAGCAGCCTTAGCTCACATGTATACCTCAGATTCTATACCTCAGTGACTATGAGAACAGGACTTAAAAAAAAAAAAGGTAAAAAAAAAAAAAAAGTCCATGATCACTTCTCCAGGTGGCAAAGAGACTTTGGAGAATGAGGAAATGTAAGAACCCAGGTGAATTTGACTGAGGACTGGACTGTAGACCCAACTGATGGCTTCTCTGCACATCAGATAGATGAAGCAATTTGCAAAAACAGAGGGGTTTTCCTTGATTTTGTGCTGCAGATCCTTATTCCTGAGGCTTGTTTCTTCTCTGCTTTTACTTGGGTTGGGTTCTAGCCAGTCTTGGGTGGTCAGTCTCACCATCCCATATGACCTTGCTCAAGTTTTCTCTGCTTACAGTTGTGTATCTTACCTGGTAGTAGAAGCTCTGGACCCAATAAAATTACCTTTGATTCTCACAAAAGGATAATCCTTTGACTGGCATCACTTACAAGTGAAGCCTTGATTATATTGTTATTTCTGTGTAGCTTCTCCCAGTTTATCTCATGCTAAAGGATGGTGGAATTGAATGCACGGTTTTCATGTGGTTAGAAATGGGATTTGAGATCCATATCTGGATCTTGGGCCTTCTTTGGCCTCATTGGAAATTCTCTCCAACACAAAGATGTTGCAGTGTTGAATTAAAATGACAATTCAGAAGTTCCCTAGACTGCTGCCAAGTAAGGCAAATAATATTGTCTCTGGGTCATGTTGCCTAATTCCCAGGAGTAAGGAAAACACCATCATGTTCTGGTATCATCAGGGCTCTTTGAAGGCTTTCTAAGTTGGCTCAAAGGATAATCAACCTCAGTTTTAGGGGAGAGCTGTAGTGTCACTTGAGTGCAAAAGCCACAGATGACTTGGGCGGTATTGCTAAACTTCTCAGAACAGGATCCACCCAGGTCAGTGCACGAGGAGGAAAGCACCTCAGCTCTGCTCATGTAGTTTGTGGTCCTTCTCTTAATCAGTCACATATATAACTCTAGCCTGCTGGGAAACACAAGCTGGTACTTGATAGTCACAGCCCTGAAATCTCCTTTGATAGTTTGGTTTTACCCTGTGATGTCTGCTTTTTTCTGACAAAACACAGCAGAAGTTCTTCCTCTCACTCTGCTTCCTGCTCTCCCCACACAAATTTTTATCTGATAGTCCTTGTTACAGCTATAGGAGACCTGGTTAAAGTTCCCCATCTGCCTGTATGAAGGAGCCTATATTTGCCATAAGAGAACATTGCCAGTTCATTGAACTGCTGAGGTATTGACCATTCGGGGTAATGCTGTCTCTGTCTTGCCTGTTAAATCCTAACAGCTTTACAAGTGGGGAAGAGGCTTGAAGCTAGGTCCTGTAGCTGAGCGCTTTTCGTGACTCCACAGGAGTGCATGGGAGTTGCAGGGATTTAACCAGCAGGGTGCACAAGTAAAACTGAGTTTGCTTAGGCAGAGGAGAGATGTCCACGTGGATGCACAATCTGTGTGCATGGTCTAGCCACTGGCTTATGGGGTAAAAGCAGGGTGTTGACTTCAGTGAGGAAACACAAACTGAGGGGGTGCCAGATTGAGGTGGCAGATGAGTCTTGGTTTGAGACTCTGGATTGTTCTACCAAGGTACCTAAGCATATAACAGCAACATAAATGTCAGTTTAAGACCTTTTGTTCATCAGCTTCCTTGACAGTTGGATCTGAGGCTTGAACCCTGCCTGTATCTGAGCTGCTTCTTCCTCTCTGAAAAAGCCTCCTGATGTGAAGATTGCCTTATCATGACAACTTCAACTCGACTGAGTGTTTGGAAATGTTCTTTAGACAAGATAAGTTTCCTTTTTACAAGAAAAAAAAAAAAAGAAAAAATAAAAATGAGGAACACTGGTGCACTAAGGATTAATAAAAGCTTTTCTACTTAATCAGTTTTAAAGTCTAAGAGGCTGCTACCATGTCTAGATGTTCTGGTTTCAAGGAGAGAGGCAAACAATGCTTGTCAAACTTGACTCTGAAAAGACACTAGCTTTTTTCTGTGGTGGTACCCCTCAGTTTCCATTGCACTGGCTTGTCCTATTTTAAATTTGTAATGAAAGAAAAAATTCTAAAGCTGGTAATCATGCGCCTTCCTTGTATAAAAACACATCTTGTTTTTATCATCAGTAACCTGTACTACACAAGAGCTCTGACACATACATTTCAGGATAGATTAGGAATTGCCTGCTGCATTTACATAACATTAAAATCACTGTCTAGATACACAAACTAAAATGAATACCTTCCTGATTCTCTAGTATGGGCTTGCATGAAAACGATTTTACCTTGCTTGCTTTTTTTTTTTTTTTTCATTAATGCAACAGCTCCTCTCTTTATTTAGTAGGTTGGAAGAGAAGGATTTGATAGGTGAGTGAGGGGACACCTATGTAATTCATTTTTCTGGCATACTTGGACAGCATGCTTACTGCATTTTAAAAAAAATGGGGGGAAAAAGTGTTGCAAAAAAGCATATGGAGTGTGTGACAGCCTGGCCCTATCTGACTCCCCATCATTCCTTGCAGCTGCCGGAAGCCAACCGCTCGTCTTTCCAAACCACAGGCTCATGTGGGTAATGATATGATTTCCTCTGTCTTGTGTTTTGTGTGTGTGCTTCAAGAAAAGTAACCCCCCCCCAAAACTACACACCCAGTTAATCAAGACAGTACTGGCTTCTCTGATCCTCCTGAAGTGATTCTTGCAATGCTGGGACAAGCAGCTGGAGGCTTCAGCTTCTGTCCCAAGCCGAGTGTTCGCCATCGTTCATGATCTTCTTGATTGCTTTGGTCTTTATCTTTCATCTCACTACTAAATAGTGCCCTCACTAATTGAAAAAAAGGAAGTGGAGTTCATATAATCTGGTTTCGGACTAGTATAAGATCTTTAGTATTTCACTTTGTTGGGAAAATCATTCACATATTACAATAAAAAAATGCAAAATCAATACTTTTTTGGTGCATTTATCATCACTGTTCTCTATTGAGGAACTTTAAAATGCTGCCTCTATGTCTATAAATGTTGGAAGTAATAGATGTTTTACCAAGAGAAGAAAGGCTACGCTAATCTTGTTGGAAGTATCCATATACCGATTTCTTATGACTGGAAATACCATACAGTTAGTTCTTCAAACAACCATTTTGTAGTCCACATGAAGCCTTTTCCACTATGTTATAACTATAAATTTTGGTGCTTTTATGACTATTAAAAACAGGCTGTTGGTTTTAACGTTAAGAAACAATAATTCTGGTTTCCCACAAGGCCATAGGCGAGAACTTTGAAACAGTGAAGGAAAGGGCAGAATCAGGAGCCTTTCTTAGTGAGGAGCAGCATGGGAGAGAGAACAAAGGCTCTTGTTTGAAAACTAAATTGCTGGATGGTGGAGGCAAGTTTCAAAGCCCCACTGAATGTCAGGGCTTACATTTTGATAGGCAATGAGAGTTTATAGGCTAGAAAGGAGTCAAAAAAAGCCCAGATTCCTTCCTTTTTTAAGTGATAGAACTAATATCTGATGGAGGTATCTAAGGAAAGATCTAATTTGGTCAAAGGGACAGGCAAGCATAATGATCTCTGTAGCTGTATTCTGAATGAACATGACTGCCCCTAGATGGTTTTTGTCATGATTAGAAGAAAGAATATTTCAGTAATCAAGATACAAGGGGATGGGAACTTGGAGTTAGCTGTTTTAACTGTTAGATGTATAGCCGAGATCATTTTTACAAATGTTCTAAAATAGTTTTCAAGTATTGGCAATAGCCTGAATGTGAAAAACATGAGAGAGTTCTGAGTTGAGGATGAGGTTTTTGGGTGACAGTCTGAGTAAAGAGGCAGGATGCTGATTTGGTGTACTAGAATTCAGAAGGAGGTCACGGTCAGAACCTGAGGGAGAGGAATGACACCTATTTTTGCACTGTTGAACTTGGGCTTAGAGAAATATTCACAAAGACATGTTAGAGAAGGCTGAAATTTCAGTTTGGACAGAAAATGACAGAAACCAGACAGGATATTCTGGTTGATATGTCTGTCAATAACCAACATGGAATTGTTAGCTGAAATTGTGATTGCAAAAGCACCTTGCATCTTCTTATTTTGGAGAGGGAGTGGGGCGCAGGAAAGGTGTAGGACAGAGACCAGAAGCTTCCCCAGAAGAAATGGTTAAAGAACAAGAGGGGCTTCCAAAAAGCATGATGAAGCTAGGAGGACCAAAAATCAGCACTGGTTTTGAAGTCAACAAGAAAAAGGAGATTATGTAAAAAGATGCAGACAGGGCAAGAAGGAAAAGAATAAGCAAGTTCTGGCTCTGAAACTTGTCTGGAAAGTGATCATTAGAGGTTTTGACCAGAACAGCTGGGGGCGGTGGGGAGAATATCACTATAACCTTGCCCATACTGATAACACTTCACAGGCATCTGGCTTTGGCCACTGTGTAAGACAGAGTATTGGGTTAGATGGTCCTCTGACCAAGTTCAGCTGTTCTTAATTTCAGTGGAGTAAAAGGTGCAGAAACTAGATTAGACACTCTAGGGTGGAAATGGAATACAGGAAATCTTATCGGTGCTTGCAGACAGTACACTCAGTGTGTTCAGATATGAAGGGGAAATGTAGGAGGTAACTGGACAGGCAAGGGAAGTCAAGGACGGGAGAGACTGCTGCAGAATTGGCATGGGAACGGGGGAGATGGATTATACAGAGAAGTAACGAAGGGAGCGAGAATGGGTGTGACGGAGATTGAGGGACGATAGGGTGGATGGGGTTACTGGGGAAACTGGAAGAATTAGAGGAAAATAATTACAAAATTCCTATGGGAGTGGTGAAGGAAAGTTGCAGGACATGAAGGAGGCAAAGTGGTGCTATTGGGAGTGTAGAGGTCATACTGGGCCAATCTGCAGCTGTTACACCTTTGCAAATTGTGAATAGGAACAGCACAGTGAAGTGCAATTGAAGTCATCTGTTAGTTTTCACACTTTTTATTAATAACAATGAAATTATGCATGCAATATAAGGAATGTTATGCACTTACAACTTGCAGTGCTTTGGTCAAACAGCTGTACACAGAGGTGACCAATTGCTGCAGTGGCCTCAGAATAGGTAGAGAAAGTGTGATTCCCTCAATACTTTCCCACTCACCCAGGGGGCTGCTGGATGGGTTCCTCTTCCTACGCCCCCATGCAGCAGCAACAGCCAGCTTTCCCTCCACTCCATCTCCACCTCCCTGCTCAGTGGGAGACTGGGCATGTAATTTGCTTAGTCCTGCGCAGCCTCACTCAGAGCTCAGAAATCCAGGCTACAAAAGGGATTGACAAACACTGGAAGGTGTGTATTATATTTTGCTCTTCCACTGGAAAAAAATATTTGGGGGGACTATTTCCCCAGAAATGGCCTAAGTGATTTAGGAAGCCTGTGTCACCGTACACTGACCTTACTTTAAACAGTTTTCAAATTCTGTCCTGGCAAAAAATGGCAACCTAATGGCAGACTAGTCCTAACGAAAGTACCTGAATTTGCCACATAGCAGTCAATCAAAACTATGCAAAATCCATTAAGATCTCAGCTCACTTGGGGAATACAAATTTCAATGTAGTAGCATAAATGTATCAGAAGAACTGGAAGGTGTTTCCACCTGGTAGTACTGGAAATTGAAAATCAAGGTTTTCCCTCAAAAGCCAAACTCAGCAGACAGCTGCTGAATTTGGTTACGTATTACTGCAGCAGGAGAGAAATGAGAACCCTAATTTCAGTTCTTTAGAGGGTAAAAGTAGTTTTTTATTATTTTACTTAGTTATGCATTTATTCATAAGATATATTACAAGGTGTGTATGTTCATGAATCTTTTTACTTCCCCTGCCTTAATGCAGTTAATAATCTTAAGTTATTTTGTTTCTGTAAAGCATTTCTGTTCTTAACTTTTCAAAACATAACAATGCTTCTGATATTTATTTCTTTTCCTAGTTCTTTATGGAAAAAAAAAAAAAGGAGCTACCAGAATAACCATAAAGAGTTTTTGTTAGTTTGTTTGGTTTTGTATGTTTAAATAGTATTCTTAACTTTGTTTCCCTATGCATTTTTCCATGAAATATTACTGTTTTCAGACTGAGATCTACTAGGCCAAATTCTCACTTAGTGTAGATCGGACTACCACTTTCGCAGCTGGCTAGTTTGCCTTACTGAAGTGTGGAACTTATTTATGTGATGGAGTTTGGCAGTGGCGAGTTTGAGTTTTGGTTTTGTTTTTTTACTAATAATAACCTGTAGCAGCAACCGCAAGAACAACAAGGTGGCAGGAAAAGCTTTTGTAGTAAAGGATTTCTGCATGTATTTGGAATAAAGAAGAAAAAAGATGAAGATTCCCAGATTCTGAAAATGCTGAGGTTCTGAAATAATGGTCAAATTCTTATTTCCTCTCTTATTTCAAAGTCAGGCTATCAGTTGCAACTGAACAATAGTTAGGATGCAGAGCTTGAAGATACATAATCACAAAATGGGTCCCAGGATTCCCTGGATGTTCGTACCAGTTGTTTAACATACACACAAAGAAATACTCCAAGAAGTTAAAAATAACCAAAAAAGCAGGGAGATGTGTGTGGAATATTAACTGCTTCAGCTAAGTTCAGCAAGCACCATTGTTCTCTGATTAGAAAACTGGGACATATATGTGGATGTTTATTATATTAACTCAGCAGATGTGAGTGATAGTATTTTCTGAACCTCATATGCAGCATTCTACATGTTCAGCCTGACTTTTTTTTTAAAACTCTGAGCCCCACAACTGTTGGAGGTAAGCAAGAAAAACGTTCTCATTTACTATATACCTACTTTTATCCAATTATGAGCCAAACTTTTCCTCTATGTAAGAATAAGTACTTATTGATTTAAGAAGAAACAGGCGTATTGATCCAAAGGGAAAATACACTGTACATGTTGATCAATATTTACCTTGCAGGACAAAATATCCTGATATTCACTTCAAGGCATCAATATATACATATTACTGCATGTTTGTGTCATTAAGTCAGGTAACTGGGCTAGATTTCCATCTAACAATATAAACTCTCTTAATGATTATTTTTCTAGTCAAATATTAGTCTCTAAAGGGAAGAAGGAGTTAGAGGACCAGAAAAAGAATAATTGTTCACCTCCCTTGAGATAAATAATACTTTTTATTAAACTCAGCTGATGCCTATCAAGAGCCGCTAGACTGATTATATAATATAAGCAGTGAGAAGTCCTCCAGATTCTTCCTAAAAGTATTTACCTGTACCAAGGTAAAATTGGAAATCTAAGCATATGTGTCTGAAGGTATTTAGGTGCCTAGCTTGTAATTAGTTCGATGTCAGTGAACTTCTACAAGAAGGAGCTGTTTCCTTTTAATTTCCGAAGACGGAGCGCATCTGAGTTCTCAGAATACCTTTAAAAATTCTGCGCAATCCAGGCATCACCAGCTCCTCTCTTTCAGCCTTGCCGCAGGCCAGGGGTTTCTTCTTGCTGGAATTCATTGACATAGAGCTAACCATAAATTATACAAAGATAAACTAATTATAGCGTAATGGGGCAGTCATGGTACACATTTTTTTTCTCTGACATTTCTTTTCTGTCCCATAATAGCTCTAACACTGGGTTAATCATTTTTATTTAAATGTTTTCTTTATGGCTAATTTCACCCTAATATCACCCGTCTCCATCTTGAGTCTCCTGAGGCGCTCGCTATGAAGGACACATCCAGGGAAGGGGCAGGCATGGGACAAAGAGAAGCTGTGACAGCTACACAGTTAATATGTATTCTTGACATGATCAACTCCATGATAAAAATGTATAATACATGTTGCTTCAGACCAGAATAAATAACATGGCCCTCCCTTCAAACCACCTTTATTGTCTCCTCCTCTAAAGAATATGTCTGAAAGCTGTGGCTCCTTTCTGCATGACTTTGCCCCGGTGGGGCCCTTCCTAAGCCTGCCCATAGCTGAAATTCATGTTCTCATCAATTCTCATCACCTTGTGTCTCAGGCACATTTCACCTTGACTCTCACCCTTGTCAGAGACAAGCCTATCCTGTCCTGTCCTGTTCATGTCCATTCAAAATGCTGGAAACATCATTGCCTTAGCACATGGTTTGGGAGTTTGTATCTACTGGCTCTCCATCCTCGGTTTAATCCAAGATTTACTTACCCTACTTCTGCTGGGAAGCTCTTGTATCCCTGACTGCTCTCCCCAGCCTGCTGATTCTCTTTTGAAATCAGCACTTTCTCTGGTTGCTTGGGCTGGGAAGGATGTGTCTGTACATACCATCCCGGCTACTTCATGTTCTCCTTTGAACCTGTTCATAGCTGTTATCCCTACAAAACTTGATAACAACTACAATGCTGTTGCGCTTCAAGCCCCAGCCTATTGATTTGCCTGATAATATCTCACCGTTTCCTTGAGTTCCCTGAGCTATGTGTAGCTGTTGGTGATCCACTGTCTGATTAAATATAGGTCATGAACTGTTTGCACGCTGCCACACATGATGGAGTCCTAGACCCTGAGTGGCATCTGCTTGTTTTCAGGTCATGCAAGTAATAAAAATAATCTGAAGTGCAGCTTTTTAGTAGCCCACGTTGTAAAAGGCTGCTCACCTGCCAAATGGGCATGCCTGCACCCAGATGAAGGGAAGAGATATGATGTTCCCTACCTATGCTGTGCATCTGCTGTAGTAAGCAGCTCTACACTGGGAGTCAGACAGCTGTGCTGGTATCTTCAAGCTAGCATCAGTGTGGCTATTTGTCTTCCAGCTCATTGGGTTTACATGGCAAGGTTTTGATAGCATGGGGGAGCTGCAGGGATGCCTTCTGTGAGCTGCCCCATGTCAGACAGGGCCAGTTACAGCCAGCTCTAAGATGGACCTGCTGCTGGCCAAAGCTGAGCCCATCAGCGATGCTGGTGGCACCTCTGTGATAACGTATTTACAAAGGGTAGAAAATGCTGTGCAGCAGCTGTGAGCAAATGTGAGAGAAACAGCCCTGCAGACACCAAGGCCAGTGAAGATGGACGAAGAGGAGGTGCTCCAGGCGCTGGAGCAGAGATTTCCCTGCAGCCCGTGGAGAAGACCATGGTAAAGCAGGTTGTCCCCCTGAAGCCCATGGAGGACCTCAGTGGAGCGGATATCCCCCCTGCAGACCGTGGAGGACCCTATGACACAGCAGGTGGATGTGCCCTGAAAGAAGCTGCACCTCATGGAGACCACATGCTGGAGCAGGCTCCTGGCAGGAACTGCAGTCTGTGGAGAGGAGCCCATGCTGGAGCAGGTTTTCTGCCAAGAACCCCCGTGGGGGACCCAAGCTGGAGTAGTCCATTCCTGAAAGACTGCAGCCCATGGGAAGGATCCATGCTGGAGCACGGATGGTCCTTCTGTGGGAAGGACGCATGTTGGAGCAGTTCATGAAGGACTGTATCCCATGGGAGGGACCCCTCACTGGAGCAGGGGAACAGTGTGAGGAGGAAGGAGTGGCAGAGATTAAGTGTTATGAGCTGACCACAACTCCCATTCCCCATCCTCCTGCACCGCTCAGGGACAAAGAGGTAGAAGAGTCAGGAGTGAAGCTGAGCCTGGGAAGAAGGGGGGTGGAGGGAAGGTGTTTTTCTTTTTTTTTTTTTTTTTATTTCTCACTCTCCTATTCTGTTATTAATTGGCAATAAAGTAAATTCATTTCCCCAAGTTGAGTCTGTTTTGCCTATCATGGTAGCTGGTGAGTGATGTCTTTATCTCGACCCATGAGCTTTTTCATCGTATTTTCTCCCCCTGTCCTGCCAAGGAAGGGGAGTGAGGGAGCGGCTTGGTGGGCACCTGTCAGCCAGCCAAGGTTAATCCACCACAAGCTCACAGCTGGCTTGTCATCTGGTCAGCTCAAAGTGAAGGCAGAGAAGCTTGAGTCTGCCCTGTAGACATGCCCTTATAATGGATTCTTTTATCACACTTCCTGAAATTTTCAAAATGTTTATGATGTCTTCTGAATACCCTTGTGAAATAAAGAAGTGTTAACATTGCCGTTTTCTCCATAGAACTATGGTACAAGGAGACTGAATGGTTCACACAAAACTGCACAGCGAACACTGTCCAAGCCTCTTGCTTGTAAACTGCAGCACTAATCTCCAGAGCTTGCTTTATTGCTCTGTTTGTTATAGAAGAAAGCTCCCCCTTGGATTCCTTAACATAAAGTCTTAACTGCTGTTGAACAAAAAAGGTTTCCAACAAGTGATAGAGATCACAACGGCACTCTGACCACAACGGCACTCTGACCACATACCTGTCATCTTTAACTATAAATACGATAATCCAGAAAGGAAATGCACACTGTGCTATATTGAAATGCATTGGAATAGGAAGGCACAAAGATAAGGACTATAGTTTACTTAAAATGGGCTTGTTTCTCCAGACTCAGGATATTTGGCACATGTGTGCAGCAAGTATCAGAAGTTATAATTCATCACTAACTATATACAGGGATCTTAATGGACAGTCTCCTGAGCAAGGTGGGGCGTGTAGAAGATGGCAGACCTCACAGACATCAGTGTTGTTTTCTAGGGCCAAATGAGTGTACTTATTGTAAAGCTGAATAGAATTTTATTAATAGAAATGTTCAGTGAAAGCAAATCTCTCACAGAATGAATACTAGACTCAGTAGAATGTGGATATTCTTGCCACTTTCTGGCAGTTCAGAAACAACATTATATGATTCACATAAACAAATAAAGCAATTGAATGTTGAACCACCATGCAAAGCAAGTGTTTAGAGATCTTCACTGAATAATTATCAGTAATAAATTAACTTGGAAAAATCAGGATTTGTTATTGAAGCTTTTGCAAGCAGAGGTTGGATCAGTCCTTCAAGTATTAGCAGTACTATTAGTAGTTTAGTCTTTCTGAAAATCGAGCGTAACATACTTCTGAATCTTTCTAATCTGACTTCATTAGAGTTTTGTCATTTGAAAAAATCACCAAGAGACTTTAAGAGATGGATTTAAAAGAAAATGAAAAAGCAAAACTCTATGACCAATACTTTGGTTCATTAACACAACTTTCCATGCTTCCTGCTTCTTAGTAGACAGCATTGAAATGACAGCATACTTGTTTCATTTCACCTTTACCAGAAAATCAGACAGATATCTACTTTCAAGCTTTTTAATCTGTCCATATGAATTTTCAGGGAGTAATCATAGGAGTAGCTGAGGAAGAGGATGAACTATCCATTTGCCAGTCAACTATCATTCTGAATTTCTAATGTCTTCCTTATCTTACTAAGTCAAGATTAAGGCCATACAAAAAAGGACCTATATCTTTTTCCTATTTCCAGCTACCTTCTCAGGTATTTTGGCAGTAGTCTCTGAAGAGAAACATTTGTCAGCTCTTACACAACTCTATTAGTGGACAAATGCCTGATTAACTATGTGGATCTCGGAATAGATCCAGTATCTGACTAAGCTCAGGGACATCTTCATCCCTGCCTGGGTAGATTAGGGTCCTAACCACTGTGATCTTCACCCTGTAGACAGACAGCCATAACACCTCCATGATATAATATGTGTGGAAAAAAAAAATTAAATTCTTTGAACCTCAGATGCAATGGATAGCATGAAGGAAGTGTGATAATCCCTCTTATTTCAGCCTCTTTTGTATATATAGAAAAGTTTTACCCCAGCCTTTTTCTAATCACAGGCTCTTGAGATCATCTTGTCCAACCTCCCCTCTCAAGCAGGGTCAGCCAGAGCTAGTTGCCCAGGACCATGTCCAGCTGGGTGTTGAATATCTCTACAGATGGAGACTCCACAACCTCCCTGGTAAACCTGTTCCAGTGTTTGAACACCCTCACAGTAAAAAAAGTACTTTCTTGTGTTCAGGTGAAATTTCCTGTGCCCGTTGCCTCTTGTCCTATCAATGAGCACCACTGAGGAGAGCCTGGCTCCCTCTTCTTCATTCCCTCCCATCGAGTATTTAGACACATTGATAAGATCCCCCAGAGTCTCCTCTTCTCCAGGCTGAACAGTCCCACCTCTCCCAGCCTTTCCTCATAGGAGAGATGCTCCCATTCCTTCATCGTCTTTGTTGCCCAGTACTGGACTCAGCATGTTTTTCCTCATGTCTGGTCAAAGAGCTCTCGAAACCTTATAGATATGTATTAGTACGGAAACGATTGTGGTCCTGTTGCGAGGCATTTTAAGTAAGAGAAATACCAATTAATTCTAAATTTGTAACTCTGACCAAAGCATTTCTGTTCTCACTTTTAACATCGGAAATCTAGAGTAACTATTGGACTTCAGTAGCTGTCTCCAGATGTAACTGGAAGTTGAATTTTGTGTATATTCTATGTAAAACTAGCTACAGAAAAGAAGCACCTATCATTTAAAATAGCTGAAGCAGCAAAACTTTTCTCCATAGACCATAGGGGGCATTTCAGAACAGAGAGCCAGAATTTTGGTTTCAGTTACATTAGACTAAGTCCTACATGCTGTGTTTCTATATGCAGAGTAATTGCTGGGCAGTCTTCGAAGCAAGAAGTGTGGTTCCTGCAACTCTTTAGTCATATCCTAGCTGAGGCTGCTGTTGCTGACAGTAGCGCCTTAGACTTCTGTAGTCAGAACTTTCTTATTGTAGAAGGAAATTGTGTCCTTCCCTCCTTCCCCGACACACAGGTGTTACTGTATGTAACCAAGTCCCTGACAAGACCGATTAGCCTGTAATCAAGAATGTCCCTTTTTGCTAGATAGGCTAGGCAATTCATGTTGCCTGAGAAGACAGCAAATTCCTTGGAACAGCTTGTGGTAAAGTGACACCTATTAACTAACCCCTCTACGCACTACTTAAAAATAACTAACAATAATTACAGTGCGTCTACCCTATGAAATGGAGTGGTGGTGTGGCTGGTTCCTATCTCCGCCATGTTTGTCCTGTAGACAGACCCACTGGCCAGTTGTTCCACCGAGAGGTTCTTCAGGTTACCAGAGCCATCTGAGCAAAAATGCCGGACTGTGGGACTGACAATGTCTTTGGTACGCCCCTTCCCAAGTGTTTTGTGCATGTGTGCATGTGTGTGTGCACGTGTACACCCATAAACAGAGTGTTTAATTCCACTAAAATCGTAAATATGTGTAAACATGAGGTGCTCCTTGCTGAATAGCAAATGTCATTCAACTTCATGGCTCCACTTCAGTCAGTCAGTCACCGGTCCTGTGATGTATGTGTCTATCCTTGATGCCAAAAAATGTCTGCAGTCACATTCAGCCTATTACATTACCTTACTGTAAATATTATTCTACCGTTTTTTAAAAAACAAAATTTTTTTTGCATTTACTATTCCTAAAATGGAAAGAAGTTAACAAAGACACTGATGACAAACTGTTAATTTTTCTCTGCTTTCACTGACATACAGATTAAAATCTCACATACCTGATCAGCTGTCATCTACTTTTCCTTGCATTATTCCAACAATTATTTACCTTGTGTTTGTGGTAGTGTCCATAAGGCACTAAGAGTTTCTCTGGCCTCTAGGAAGCTCACAAAGAAAGAGCTGAGGTGTAGAAAACAACAAGGAGGGCTTTCTAGTTGTACGCAGGTGACTCAAAACCAGTAGTACGGTAGAAGTCAGTGGAAAATACGCAAACTGGAGAGAACAAAGGACCTGTAGTTGAGTTCAAGGAGGTCAGTCAGTGAAGAAAAGTTATGTGGGAAAAAAGCCTAGAGGTATTTGTCTGAAATGCTTATATGTAAATGAGAAATGAGAATGATGAGAGAGATCAAGTAAAGGACAGTGGGAAGCAGATGCAAGGTAAGTTAGGAGAGAGGTGAGTAACACATACGTTGCAACAGTGGCTGAGGAGTCAGCACAGCAATGCAAAGAAGAAAATGACATGAACAGATTGACGGGAAAGAAAGAAGATATTGGTGGTGATATTTTGTATTATCTGTCAGTAGCACAGGTGGTATTTCCCATGATGTGTAAGGAGAGGAACCATGGGCCTTTGAGATGCTTTTGAGGTAAAAGCATTAGAGCTTTGCTAAAAGGCGACAGAGTTCTTTTCTAAACTTAAAAAATCTGAGACTACAGTTCAATGGATCAAAAATTATAAACAAAGGAAAATCTATTAAATGTTAGACATTATGTGGAATGGGAACAGCGATCTGTATTTCCTATGTTATATTCCAATAGCTGCCACTCAACTGTTTAGTGTGATGTCCGTGATATTTTCTTAAGCACTTCTCGCACTGCAAAGTATGAAGAGCCATCTGAGAGCAAAATAACACTGTGGGGGGCTTTCTGGGGGCGGGGGGACTAGGTACGATAAGGATTGTGAGACAAAGCTGGTCAGACTTAGTATTATAGTAGAAATCGTGGTTTGGGGGAGATTTCTGGCTGTACAAAAGAACATCCATTACCCTTTTGCACCTCTGGAAATTTACCACACTTCAGGTGATAAATCTTCACCATCCTCATCTTGATCAGAACTTCCATTTTCCAAACTGAATGAGAACTACTCACCCGACAAGTTCACAATCCTGCAGGCAAACCCTCTGGACACTGTGCCCAGGCCGTTCTCTGAAGAATTAGGACTACAACATACATCTTGTGGTGGAAAGCCAAGCGGAGCACCTGCCTAGTGCACTCCAGCTGTTGTAGAGAATATGCATTTTCTGTGCTTAAAACTTTTTTGTTGATTTTCAATTTACAAAACTTTTCTGTTGTATTTTTGTATTTAATTATCATCACCTGCCTGGTAATGGACTGAAGCAGCATGAATGTGGCACGCTGTCCATTTTGAGGAGTCAGGCTGGTAAGACTGCTATAGGAAAGCAATAAATGGGAAATGGTAATTCACAGCAGTAGAAACATTGTACCTCCGCAATAACAATTACTATTTGTATTTAAGAACGAACCTGAAGGAAACCATTCACCGTGTAGCCCTGTTAGATGCTTCCCACAATAGAACTGACAGCAATGGAAAAGTTTCTTTAGTAGATCTAGTCTGAGATAAGATTTAGCTGGCAATGAATTAGACAACTGTAAGGCCACTTGGGTTTTTTGCTATACGTTGCTCTGCCTTATATCCTTTACAACCCACTTTGGCTCATCCAAAATTCCCAGTAGTGCCAGTGGAACTACTGCAAGAAAAGGATGGTGGAATCTGGCTCCTCAGGCAAGTGCCTAAGTGTAAATCTGCAACTATGCCTTAACAGATCTGCTCAAACTAGCTCTAGCCTTGGTAAGCATCACTGGGACAGCTGAGCTCTCTCCAGGCTACCCGCTGCTGCTCTCCCAGCAAGAAACTTGCTGTACAAGAGGGCAGGCTGCCAGCAGCGAGCTCAGTGCTGCCGTGACCATACCGCTAGTAATTCTCAAGGGCGCCAGCCATAAAAGGATCTTCACAACATCTTCTAAGTCCTGAGAGGTCCTATGAGCTGTTAACAAACTTAAGCGCAGCGAGTTGCAGAAGATGCTTAACATCTCACAAGATCTGACTTCAGCAGGCTCAGCTCACACATGTCCAGCAACTTGATTCTGACCTTAAAACTCTTATCAACTGTTTAATGAGAAATTGTGGCTTGCACGGCGTGAAATCTGCCTTTAAAAATACATGCCAAATCAGGTCCCCCCGGCAGGCTGAAGCACACTCAGAGCCGCTGGCCTGCAGGCCCTGCGGCAGCTGGAACACAGGAGAGCAGCAAACAGCTCCTGAAAGTGCCGTTCCTCGGTGGAGTGTCGGTCCTTTTACTTCAAAATATCCGGACGCACGTATGTGTGGAAAGTTGCTGCGTTCCCTTGAGTTCACCAGCTTCCGCTTTTCACGAGGGTGGTTAGTGAAGCTCTCCCTGCCTGTATTTCCCAGTCTCGCTGCGGCAGAGCTCTTTGGGGTTTCCTGGAGAAAGGTACTAACTGATAAGCGTATGGTGGCACCTTCTTGTGGATCTTTTTTTTGTTTGTTTCTTTCTTTTTAATGCTGGGGTGTGATTCTACTGATCAAATGCTCTTGTTTCCCTGTATGCAAATCTGCTAGAAGACGTGGGGGTATTCTGGAATAAGTAAGAGGGGAATTTGGCTCTGGGTTTCAACCCTATCAGATCCATAAGGTCTGCTTATAAGTTGTAGTAAAAGGAGGGTTCTGCATCTCTGTAAAGATGCAGTGAGAAAAACCAACACATCGAGAGGCACTGAATGTACCTGGTTCATCTGGAGTGTACCCAGACATTATCCTAGCTTGTGAAGCACACAGCAACCACATCTGCAGAGCTTCTCCGAGGAAGGGAGTGCCTGAAATAAATCCCCAGGTACAGTCTAGCCATTTCTGTTCTGAAAGAAGCCCAACTTAGCATTGGAGACCTCATTTCGTTGTACAGCATAAAATTTTAGTATCAGACAATTCCTGTTCCAAAGAGCTTGCATTATAAGGCCCTGATCTTTCCAACGCTTACATGCTTGCTTAATTTTGCACCTCTGAATCGTCCCTTTTAAATCAATGAGATTACTCGCATGCATAAAGTTGTTCACATGCCTAAATTTTTTGTAATACGAGAGCGCAGATGAAGATAGGATGTGAGTAAAGGAACTATTATTGTCCTCATCTTGCAGATGAGGAACTGAAGCACAGCAAAAATGAGATCCTGATCCTCCACAGCGTGTATATGCGCTTAATTCTCAAGCATATGAGTAATTTCCATCAGGCTCGCCGTGCCCCCTGGACTGAGGCGTAAGGTCTGGATTTCAGTGACTGGCCCTGCCACCGATTTTAAGTAAGTCACTTAAGTTCTGATCCCGCGGCATTAAATTAAAGCGCTTAAAAAGCGTGGGACACGTTTTGCATGGGATGCAATGACCAGGTGGAGATAAAGGAGGATGACCTGACCGACCCCTTTAACCTCGGCTCCGGGGCGTTACAGGTGGATGTCTGCACCTGGCGGCATGGGACCCCCAGCCGTACCGCTGGGACTGGGCGCTCCCCGCCGTGCTGGGAGACCTCAAAGTCCCGGCGCCGACGAGCCCGGCCCCGGCAGCGCCCGGCGGGGC
>NW_008825409.1:6176370-6186701 GCF_000699105.1 Pygoscelis adeliae | reverse complement strand
AAAAAAAATCCCCAAAAGCCCCCCCCTGAAAAAAAACCCCATGCTTTTTTCAGAAGAAGTTCCCATTTTTTGCTTTTTTTTTTTTTTTAATTTGGAAACATTGCGCCGCAGTTTGGGTGTAATCCGGGCGTTTTGGAGCGCTTCCTTAAGATTTCAGAGATGAGTAGCCGTAAGGAGCTGGCCGAGAAGGGGCGTTCATTGATTCAAAGGGGAGGGAAGCGGCGGGGCGGTGGAAACGTTGCCCCCACGCAGGAGCGGGCGCGGACCGGTCTGTTTTCGCCTCCTCGAGTCAGCTACAGCACTTCGGTTCATTCAGAGCCCGAGTTCAGATCGCTTGCGCCTGTAATTTGCAGAGGGGAGGCAGGTACGGAGGTTGTAAAAGTCATTAGGAACTTGTCAATTTAGCAGCCCCGGTGCGCTTGAGGGGAACGGCGTTAGAGGAGAAGTTGCTGACTTCCGAATAGCGGTGCCACCAGAAGTTTTCCTCCTTGCGATGCAGCCTGTCACAGCTGGAGGTTTTCTTTCACCCTGCTCCGCAAAGTTACCCTCTCTGTGAAGGGACGGTTTCGCTCGGTAGCCGTTATTACAGAAGATGCGTGTAGTTAGAAACTGTGCGTGTGAAGAAACGACTTCCCACTGCAGCAGTCGATTCTAAGGAAACTTTTAATTTTGTGCTTCAAGAAACCTGATTACTTCTTGGATTACTTTTCTACCTTGGTCTAGAAGGTATGGTAACGCTGCCAGACGTTGTGCAAAGCATTCTGCTTCCAAAATTGTTAAAAGTTAATAATACTGTGTCAGAAAAAAATTGTAGCTTATGATTGCAAATTATCTCAAAAAAGTGATGTTTTGTGGAATGCAAGAATTTTTAGACCAGTATGGCCACTGGCTTAAACTATGTAAATTGTTGTGGAGGAACATAAAGTTACTGCTTTTTTCTTCTTCTCTTTTTTTTTTCTTTCTTTTTTTTTTTTTTTTTTTTTTTTTGCTTGCACTGAGTCTGCTTACACATATAATTGCAAGTAGTGTTTTCAAAGGACTTTGTGTGGGGATCAGAAGTTAGAATGAGAGCTTCCTGACTAGGTATTTTTCTTTTCAATAGCTAGATGCTGTCAAGGTTACATCCATATGCATTTACTGTCCAGCCGTCCAAAAAAAACCCCAAATGAAATAAACCAGGTATCTAATCCTGATTATATTTCATGCATTCACCTTAAGAACCCATTTGCTAGACTTTAATAGTCTAGTTGTAAAATTGGAAGCTGTAATGCGTTGTAAGGCCAAATCCTTTAAAAGACGCGCTCTGTTAGCTTCAGTTGACTGCTCACATCAGTTGTAACTCACACGCATACTGGACTACCATGTAGTATGACTCTCTATTAAACATTATAAATGATCATTGAAATGTAGAGAAAAAGCATATTAATATATTGCATTTAGAAATAAGTACTAAAATTCCTTCCAAATACTTGGAAAGACTTCATCTGAATCAACTAAGCAGGGGCATGTTCGGAGTGGCTTGCGGCACTGCTCTCTCGCCTTGCTAGTGAATCGCACAGGTTAAGGTGTTCAGAGTCCTAGTGAAATACAAAAACTAAGGATGGGCTGGCTTTCTTATATGAAAATGTAGCTGCTTCTGAATTTTCTAAACCAAATTTTTGCCCTTAGGTAGCTTTGTTTATTCTTCTTTCTCTTCTCTAAAGAGGGAAATTGTAAGTCAAAAAAGTGAGAATGGATTTGTTCATGTTAGCATGAAAATGCCCGGTATTCCTCTTCATGGATTAATATAACAGTAGCATACAGTAGTTCATACTATGTCCCTTTTCCAAAAGTGTCATCGCTTGCATGCAGAAGCTTCTGTCTAATATTGACACACTCTGCTTTGATTTTAACTCATAAATGTTTGTTTTAAAACGGAATAAAAAATACAGGCTATACTGCTTAGACTGCCATATATTTCCTGCCCCCCCCCCCCAAAAAAAAAACAACCCATACCTCAGTCCTTAGCAAAGCTCTACCAAGTTTAGTTTGATGGCCCTATGCCTTATTGCTTTATCAAACCCTTTGAAACTGTTGCATGTGGACATGAGAAACTAAGTGTACACCAAGTATAAGACCAAGAACTCTTAAAACGATAGCTGTCCTTATAATAGCTGTCCTTAGCAGAACTGCTTGGGGGAAGTGTCCAAAATACTGCAGAGCTCTACGCTTTCCTTGGTTCATGTTTCTATTATCCCAGACTCACTTCCAACCTTGAAGATTTTCTCACAAATATTAATATTGGTGACTATCCATGTGGTCCTTTTCTTTTTCTTTTCTTTTCTTTTTTTTTTTTTTTGAGTAGAGTAGCCTAAACGCAGAACTTGATACACTGCAAGTCTAAAAAAAATAAGAAATAGAAATCATGTCCCTAACAATAAAGTAAATTTAAGCTAAAAAGCCAAGGAGAAGGCAGGTTTATCCACCAAGTGAGAAGACCGACCAGGCTGAAGTCAATGGAAGTCCAATACTGGACATCCCCAGGAGCCAGGATTTCAGACCTAATGCACTGATACCTGCAAAAGTCCTCTACCTCCTGGGTACAGCTTCCAGGGGAAGGGACAGGAAGGCAGAGGCATAATGTGGAATTGTACTGACTGTCCTAATTCAGTCAGGAAGGACTGGTGGATCCCGGTAATTAAACAGAGATCACTAACCTCTGGCCCAATGTAGTGATGGGCAGACAGGGCAGAGGACTCTTCTCTCTTTGCCCTTCATGCTCCCAGTCCCCGGAGAAGCTTAGACGCGGATGCTGTGTGCGTCATTTACCCCAAGCTGAGTATTTCTCGGGATGGCTACCTAACTCCAAGCGAGCAAAGTGAGTTGATGTATTTTTAGTAGGTCCCATACTCAGGAGTTGCAGTAGGGAGACGAGCTTGTCATACGCCTGTGACTTTCCACCTCGGCTCCCGGCTGCCAGTGCTCGCGCCGGCAGTGGTCTGGTTGCATGTTTTGTTACATAAGCATGAATGACACCTTTGTCATTTGTCTTACATGCAGTGTGCAATAAAAAAAATGCAATAGTCTCCATCTTGGCGTTACTGTAGCGGTTTTCCTTTCCTTTGTGGACCTTAATACCAAAAACCTGGTTTGCTTGCCACTTCCACTGCATAGCAATGCAGAAATGTAAGTGGAGAATCAATCCACGGAGTTTTACAACAATGCAAAACTTGTTTCTCATCATTAAAATCAGATAACTCCAAAAGGAAGCCAAAAACATTTCCAGACATATTTTATTTGAGCTTAGGTACTTCTTACACTAATGCCACAATCTTGCAGAAAACAAGGAAATGGGTCCAGTCTGTATTTCAGTAACAAAAAACAAGGGCATAATGAATCGTATGCTGTTCTGGCAGATCATTTTTGGCAACTTTTTCTTAAAAAGTCCAGAGGATATCAAAAGTCATGGATCACAGCCTAATTGTGTGGCTCTTTGTCAGGAAAAACTTCCACTAAGGACTTGTGGGATTTTTTTTTTTTCCCTGTTTTATGTGCAAAAAGAGCTGGGTCCATAGTGAGTTTTATTGTTTTTCAGTCAAGATTCACATATGTACTTGATTACATTTTGACGAGTCATTACTTTCTACTATTATTAAAAGTAATAGAATTAGAGCAAAGAAAACATAATAAAGTAGTAAAATGTGGTGTAGCAATAACAGGATCTTTGGAAAAAGTTGTCGTCCTTATGAGCGTAAGGCGGGATGCACTGCTGGTACTGTTGTGGGCTCCCCTGGAATTCCCCTCCCAAGAGACAAAGCCCACTTTTCTAGGAAGCAGAAAATCACACAGGAAGAAAGGTTTGGGAACAATTTTTTCTTCTCAAAATCCTTGCCCCCAAAAAAAGAAAGGGGAGAGGAGGAGTCTGTGCTGCTGGACAAATGCTGTTGGGTTAAGTGCAGTTGCTACATACCTTCAGAGGAGTGCCGGGAATGCATTATGTCAGTTGAGGAGTGGAAGGTAAGGGCTGTCATCAGTTTTTCTGGGAGTATGATTCTTTGGGAAGTGTTTTTAAATGCTTGCAACTCAATGCAAGAGTCAAAAGAGGAAAGACCTATTCCTCACTGGTATTTTCTTCTGTAATCCAAAGATTATTTTTTTCCCCCACTGGAGGGGAACAGCATTTAGAGATGAGTGTGACCTCTATCTGAGGCAAGATAGGCAGCCTCAGTCTTGTCAGCTTTGTGGCAATTTTTAAACAGGAGGCTACTTGAAATGCCTTCCACTCATCCAAAGTCGCTGCAGGAGTTTTATCTCCCTCGTGGCTATCCAGCAAAATGGACTGACTTCGTCTGGGAAACTCCCTGCTTCCAAGGTCAACTGCAGTTTGTTGTCCCTACATCTGTAATCTATACATAAACACAACTACAACTTGGAGTCAACACGAGTTTTGTTTGCTCCCTAAATTTAAACAGAATTATGTTAGCCCCCGAGGGTATGTTGTGATGCATCTTTATTAAAAGCCCAACAACTTCTGCCTCACCCTTCTCCTTAAGGCACACCTTCCTCCATGCTTTAAGCTGGTGAACAAGAAGAGGTTGCAGGGGTTTTTGCACTGAGCAAGTCACTACCAACACTGGTGACTGCAAAGGTAGGTCCCAGTCATGAAAAGATACATGCATGTTCTTAGCTTTATTTGTACCATTCACAGGGATAGGACAGTGCAGGTTTGGGACCTGCGTGGCACACTCATGCTCCTTGTATAAATGCCTCAAAAGGCCATTCAGACTGCAGTTTTTGAAGAGCAGTCACACTGAAATTGTCATATTTTTTTAAGCAATGGGAACTGTCCACTTCTTTAGCTGATTTTGAAGTGTATTTCACATGAAAGATTTGCATTTCTTCTTCTGATCCCAGTTGCTCTAGCTTTCTCAGTAAAAGAGAAACTTGCTCTGTAAGATAGATCTGATTCCCTGCTGCATTGCTTCATTTTTCCGCTTGTGTCAATTCACTGGGAACAGTGGAGCAATTGCAATATAAAGCTGGAATTGTCCATAGTGGATTGAGTCCAAAGTATTTACAAAAGCAGAGTGTGTTAACTGAAACATGTAGTGTGGAGAAACTTGCTAATTCATTTCAATTATAGTAATTTGCAGAGTTATTTTTAGGTTTATTTGGGGGGGTGGGGGGGTGTGAATCACACAGATCTCCAATATGCTTATTCAGGCTGATAACATCCTTTAATAATCCGTAACAGCTTGAAGAGTTTGAAGGGAAATTAGGAAGCAATTCTGTGATCGTGAAGCAGAGTGACTGAAACCTCCCATAATTTGGACAAATCGACTACTGATAATATTGTTGGGGGTACTTGGCAATAACAATTCTAGACATAAAGGGATCCTTTTATGTTTTCTCTATTGCACATTTAGATGTGCTGTGCTAAGGACATCCTACGCTTTTTAAATCATATATATATATGGGTACAAGAAGTACAGTTTTGCATCTGCTGCTTGCCTTCTCTCGAGTGAGAGTCCTGGAAGAATATCCAAGAGCTCACACTTGGGAATGTGCTGTGTTCTTAGATTGAGTGCCTTAATTTACACACCTCACCTTTTTTTAGTCAGTTTATTTATATGGTGGAAATGTGTGCATTTTCTTTGTCATGGTGAATTTATTCCACTTTTCTGCTTGATTTTTAGTGAATAAAGGTGACAGAGTTTAATGAGTTAATAAAATGTGGCCTTAATTAGGAAAATTACCTTCATATTTTTTCTCATATTGTAGAAACAATTTATAATGACTCTGGTCGCAATTCAGAAACTTGAAGGAAGAACCTTTTTCATATTTGCAATGATACCAAGTCCAGTAATTTGCACACAAAGTCAATGAGAGAATGGATTTTTTTTTTATCATCTCCTTTAACGATGAATTGTTACACGAATATAGCTCAAACACAGTAGAATGCTAAGAAGAGTACATATGGAAAACCCATACGTGCATACAAGATGCACTTTTTATCATTTGTCAGTGCTTTGAAAAAGAATTCCCAAAGAACTGAGAATTATGTATGATCTTTGAGACAACTTTTTTTTACGCCTTCACAATTGTTCACTAACACGGAAATTAATTTTACATGTGCCAGACATACAAATGTTTCACATCTGCACTGTTAGCAGAGTTCTTTTCTTAATCGTGTGTGTTGAATTACAGTGCTTCCTTCATTTTGCAGACAGGAGCTCTCCATTGAAATTTGACTGTATGCTCATAATTGTATTGTCAATTCGTGTAGTTAACCAGAATTTACACTAGGGAGGAATAGAGAAACGACTGAATAAAGTAAACATCTCCTTAGACTGTGTAGAAAACGCTGAATATGGAATTAGTGTAGAGGGAGAGAAATTGATCCACTTAGTTTTAACCGTTTTTCTGTTTTAATGCAGTCCTTTAAAAGACCTGGAGGGTTTTTTTTTAAACAGAAATGGAAGGACACTGAAATGCTTGTTACGACTCTCAATTTTTAGTTTTCAGAAAGGACCACCCCTCATCTTTGTAGTTATTATTTACATTGAGCTGTGTGATGAGGCGGAAATTAAAAATAGAATTAAAATGGTTCTAAAGTAGAGTCATTCACAGAGATTGTGAAGGCTAGCATATTAAATTACAATAATAAAGCTAATTATCAGCTGCTTGCTGAGATATTGGACGCTTTTAATTAAAACAAGTTTGTAGGATTCTAGCAATTTTCTTCAAGTATTTCCAATGGTTGTGCAATACATACTACCTTTTACCCATATTTAACAGCCTTCCTGTTGTGTGTTCAGTCCTACGTAGCACATTCGTATGTGAAGTTAGAAGTCTATTTAAAAAAAAATAAGATTAGGTCTTTTGTTTAAAAGGAAACTAAATGTTAAATACTTTTACAGGGGTGTCTTTATTCATCTCCTCTCTCGGTTGTTTGTTCAAACTCATCGACTTCAGTGGATGCAAGAGGCTTGGTTCTGCTAGGTCGAGACCCTCTGGTGCAATTAGAAATGCAGCTGTATTATTATTCTGCAGGTAGATGCAACTCCCAACTTAAAAACCAAAAAGACTGATGACACATACACAATGATACATATCATTCCTAACCTGTTGTTATTGTGCAAATTCTCCTGTCAGGTATGTTAAGGGCTATAGGTGTTCAACTGTACTGTGTTTTTCAGGCTGCAGCCTGGGTTTGCTTTATTAATTTATTTATTAAACTTCTCTTTATATATCATGGGTGGTTGAATCGAGGACCCATTTTAGGAGCTTTGCTTCAGTTTAGGTTGTAAAGTGGGTTGGGGTTTTATGTTTTTGGCTGTTGGTTTGGATTTTTAGTTTGCTAAAGCTGCAGCCCATGTGATGAGGAGCCAATGAGACATATCAAAGACCACAAAGACGAGACGTGCTCACACACGAGCGCTCTGTTAGGGCTAGCTGCTCCAATGACCTGTGCGAGCGGTCCCTTTTCCTGCCGCGGGGCTGCTTGCACAAGCGGGGGTTGCGAAATCGGCCCTTTCCCTGCGGTGGCTGTGGAAGCAAGGCTGGGGTTTGCCTCTTGGCTTGTTTGTTTTATTGCAGTTAACCCAGAGCTGCCACCGCTGAGGAACGCGTGTTCCCCTCTCTTTTTATATTTGCAAAAGCACCTGCAGAACACCAGGTCCCTTGTAGAAGGTTTCTTCTCCCCCCCTCCAGACTTCGTGAGCGCTCATATTTTCTGCTCTGAGGCTTCATGGAAAAGTGTACCTGCCCCCGCGGGGTGCACTCAAGACAGAAGTGTTCCTTCAGGGACCTTTCTGTCTGCTCAGCAAGGCTACGCCTACAAATAGTCAGGAAACATGCAGCTGGACGTGGTGTATGTTTGCGGACTCCTTGCAGCACCAAAAGTAGAGCTATCTGTAGATGGAAGGACAGCTCTGAGTTTAGGTGTGCTGGTGTAAGTCCAAAGTGGCTCCACAAATGTCAAAATTTGTGATTTCATTTCCATACCATAAGTGAGGTCCCACTGCACTGAGTGTGAAGCACGTGTTGTGTCAGAGAGGTCAGTACAAACGTAGTTTGGGAAACAAAGAAGAAAACAAAATAGCTAGTCTTTGGCATTGGATTAGGTCATTTCATTGAATGATATCAATGGCCCAATCCTGCGATCTTTTAATATCCTAAGAGAGCAGGGTTTGTAGAAGGACTGACATGCTTACACATTTGTTTGAATTGATAAAACACTGTATAAATGCTAAGCATTCATTTTCTTGACAAGGAGGTTTACTTTTGAATTTGCATTGTAAAACAGGAGATGAGATGAAATAAAAAAACAAGTCTTGCAAATAATTAATTTGCTCTATTCTGAAAGATTAGAAAATCTTGACCTTGCAGTGACTTCTTCCTATTTACACCCAGAATCCTAAAAGGTCCCAAATCCACTTCTGGTTGTAATTGACACCAGATATAAATGGAGCAGTACCTCAGTGGTTCATGGGGTGTATTTTGATGTATTCTTAAGACATAGCACTAGTTATATTATAGAGGGAGTTGCGAGGAGGGAAATCAGTCACATGTAAATATTCTTTGGGCTCAAGGTGGTAACCTGGACAAATGCTGACTAATATAAATCCAAAATTTTTTTGTGAGCGTGGTCAGTTAGGTGCTTCCTTATTTAAAACAAAATCGACATAGCCTTTCAGGTTTTTTGTGTGTTGATTATTAATTAGCTTAAGATTGCAACATTTGATTGTTTTTCCAAAGCATTCTGGTAGCTTCATCTGTGAATCTGGTGTTTGGAGTCTGAAGAGGAAAACGTACAGGTTAGAGTTCTGTATCTGAAAAGACTTGAAGAAATAGTTTTATCTATTTTGAAGGGAGCTTTGTAGCTCTTTCAATAAGAGGCCAAACTTTGAAGCTATTTGGATTCTTAAATAGAAGAAATATCTATTATCACCTAGGTGCTGATCCCTTTCCTGCTATAAATGAGAGCTACACACGTTCAGCATTTGAGAGCAAGATTGCTTTGGTCAGCTGCCCACCCAGCTTTTGATTTCTAACTTCAGGCTCCTAAATTAGCTGCTAACCTAAATAGATGCGACTGCATTGAAGACAGTGAAGTCATACACACTTCTTATGCTAGTGATAAATTTGATTCTGTAGATACAACTTACAATGAAAAATTGCAAAACAATTCTTTTTCTTGCCAAAAGGGACAGTTATTTAGGGTTTCATGTCATAAACACTTCTAAAACAGTGTTCTTTTAGATAAATCTTTGTAAAGAACTAGTAATTTACAAATTGATATCAAGTAGACACTTTGGTGCAAATACTTATATCCGTACATAGGGCCCTCTTGCTTTCCGGGAATTCAGCAACGATGTTTCTGCCAATTCTAGAGCAGAGGAGGAAAGGGAGGAAAAACAGGTCATAGTTTCCTATTCATAGATTTACCATACCAAAGGCAAAGAGGTAAATTCTACTTTTAGCACTTAAAATTTAGCCCAAGACACGTTATGCCCAAGTCCAGTGTGAAAAACCTTTTAACAGTCACAGAGTCAAAACCAATGCACTGCTGTCATTGCAGAATTGGGGGCGGTGGGGGGTGGGGGGTCCTGTCATATATTCTTTGGTGATACAGAGCCTAAGCTGAAGTTAGCTGGGATTTCATTAACATTTACCAGATACCACAGGATACCATAGTGTTAGAGTACAATTTTCCTCTGGGAGGGATTCAAAACACCCTTTAGGATTTTTTAAAGTTCTTTTTGCTTTTATCAATTTGCTTAATGCTTGTGGATATTAATCTACATTTAGGAATCATGCTTATTGTTCTAAGTAATCATTAGGGGAAAAAAAAATCTTTCCCTCATCACTTTTCCACCAGCTCTATTTTCTCTCCATGTTTCATCCTCGGGAAATGGATCAGCTTTGCCAAATGTCCTAAAATCACCTAATTCAAGGATAGACCCTGAAGTAATCTTTTTGAGAACTGAGGGCATCTGTTCAGGACAGGCAGTCATCCAACCTCACAGAAAACAAACCTATGAGTATTCCACTAAAAAAAAAAAAAATAAAAACAAACTGTACTCCAGTTTACCTCCATTAAACAAAAAAACCAAAACCAATCTGTACTCTAGTTTACCTTTCAAGAATTGGGAAGTGTTTTCAAATTGAATTCTGCCTGATGGCAGCAAGAGGCAGGAGGGAGTACAGCTGAGAAGCGTGCTGCTTAAGTTGCAGAAATGCTGAACGTAAGGCTTGTCATGCCAAAGGCAGGTAAATTCAGGAATACAAAAATAGAAGAAATTTTCTCCTTTGCCACCTCGTCCCCTTGTCGTTCCCAGTCCTGCTGA
>NW_008825409.1:6144183-6171683 GCF_000699105.1 Pygoscelis adeliae | reverse complement strand
ATGCTTCTAGGATGCTTCCTTGCATGATGAGGGAGCTTTATGGTATATTGGGTGCCAGTTAGGCAGTTGCACAGTTTCAGGAGAATGAGATTGTCTTGCCAGCTGAAAACCACTTTTATTTATTTCTCCTGCTCTGTGAGTAATGCTCGTCAGGTGTAGCTTACTCTCTGAGCCTATGGAATTAGGTGACTTGGTTCACTAGCACATTCGGTTGTGTTTTAAAAAAAAAATTAAAAAAATAAAATTAGTTTGGGGGGTTTCTTTGGGGTTTTTTGTTTTGTTTTTTAACTCAGAAATAAAATAGGTCTCTAGAAACAGTCTTCTCAGCTCAAAAGCAGCATTTTGCAGCCATGTGCTTTATGCAGCTGTAGCTGACTCAGGTGTGGCAGGGGCGAGCCAGGCCAAGAGACTATAAAACTAGTGTGAGCGAGCCAAACCCTGCCTGTGCATAGGCATTCCCACTTCTGGGAATCTAGGCATGGCTGGCTCCTATAGGAACTGAAATACCGTGTGACTAGTACAGAGTTCACACTTTTTATTTTTCTCCTGAAAGTGATATTTCATGAGGCAAGCAGTTGCAGTTCTGAAATGAGGAGAGAGCTGACATACATTTAACCAAACGGTATCCGGCACCCGTACAAGAGAGTCAGAAAACACAGATAATATCTCACTTAACAAGCAGTATTTTTCCTGCCTTTTTTATTTTTCTTTTTTTTTTCTCAGTTCTAGGGCCTAACAGTTAAGGAAGGTGAAAAAACAGTACAAATGTTTCCACACCTAACATAAAAAGATCCCCCTAGCACCGAGCAGGCTGTGCCACGCTCTGCAAAAGCAGGAAGAGGAGTTTTGCATTTGAGGTTCTTGCTAGGTCCTGGGAAGGTGGAAGGAGTGTATCCTGGGCTGGTATCTCCCACCTGAGAGCCTAGCTCCTGTCCCAGAGCGGCTCTCTTCTCGTCACTGGAGGTTTGAGGTTCCACTAGTGAAAAGGGGATGTGAATTGGGTTGAGACTCTCATCCAGAAAAATGTGTATGTTGCTTTTCTTGCATAACTTCTCCAGTGATTCTAGTGTTTCCATAGGAAACAACCCTTAGGTATTAAATACACCCAACGTTAGTTTGTGAAAGGATAGGACAGAGAATGAGATTTCTGTAAGAAATCCTACCCTGGCTTTCTTTTTAAAAGTCGTAGCTCCAGCAGCACCATCCTGGCATGAACTGAATTGCTCTCAGAACTGAATGGAGATGTTAAAGAAACACCAGGCTACAGTCTTTGGTAGGAATAAAGGATGCAT
Organism: Pygoscelis adeliae; assembly: GCF_000699105.1. Classification (NCBI taxonomy): domain Eukaryota; kingdom Metazoa; phylum Chordata; class Aves; order Sphenisciformes; family Spheniscidae; genus Pygoscelis; species Pygoscelis adeliae. Next base: position 6,170,391 of record NW_008825409.1, on the reverse strand, counting down.
AAAACCTTACTGGGCTGGGCACTTTGTTCCCTTCCTCTCTTTCCTCATGCCTTTAACTATATATTGCTAGGGCAGAGATGAGGAAACTCAAGTAGAGAGAAGTTGAGGCTCTTACCAGGCACCATTGATAGGTTAGGCACGTCTCTGACAATTTTCATACAGAAATGGCAGTGTTTGGACATCTGAGACCATCTTTCAGAGCTTTGGGATGAATTGGGGGACTGTATGATACAGCCTGCAGTTGAAGTTATCTCCATTTATGACTTAACCAAGTGCACCATGAATCAGTGGCAGTGTGAGAAACAGAACTTCAACTCTACATCTCCCTTGCCTTTTTTTTTTTTGATATGTCAGGTGGCTCTTTATAAAAATTAAAAAAAAAAAAAAGACACCCCCCTGCCCCAAGAATAGATTGCATTGTTTATGCTTCATTTCATGAAGCAAAAATATAAAATGGGAATGGAATAAATCTATGGTACTTTGCTCTGTTATGTGACATTTTAATAATTTACCCCAGTACTTGCCACTAGGTGGTTTTTTTTAGCTCCATCCCTTTGACCAGTTATTGTTCTGGACATGCCTGTTAGAAATTAAATGGGAAACTGTTCCCTCCTTTCCCCCACCCCCTTTCCATTTCTAAATTCACTGGCAAAAGGATGTTAGTGAGATTGCATATCTGTAAGATTACCGTGCAGTAGTGAACTTACCATGGTGTAACAATTTAGATGTAGTTAAGGCATGAAATACAAATATCATGCTCTAGAATCCAAGACGCAGAGCTCAACAAATATATCTATTTTAAATCCACTATTTTTACCCTGCCTTTTTGCATGCAGGGATTTCTCGATCATGTGTAACAGGAAGAAATCAAATTATATGAAATGAGTCATTAAAGTCAAGTTTACTAAGTTTTCTTAACTGCAGCCTCCTGCAAAGAGGGAAGCGTACCAGATCTCTGGCTTCTGCCCCACCAAGTCCGTGAGGCTAGTCTGATTCATGCCACCTGGGCAAACGGCTATTAATTTAACAAGCAGAAGATTGATATCTGCTTAGTGAACCAAACAGTTCACCATAAACTGTGAAAGTACTGATCTACTAACAGGTTTCTATTCCAAAAGACTGCTTTGACTTATCTTCAAAGCATCCTACGTAGCTTGCTTATTGTAGGTTGCCTAATTACACACTAAAAAAGTTTGGATTTTGTTTGCTATCTGTTATCTCATAGGTCTGATATGATGTGTTTATATTGGTTTGTGGCCAAAAAAGCCTTCAGGTTTTTAGGGTAAGCGCTCTTCTGAATCTAGACTAAGTCAAAGCATCAGCTTCCGTTGTTGTAACTGGGAGCACAGTTTGAACCTTGGAAGATGCAGGTGGCTTTTGATTGCCATTACTTTTTAACAAATTTCCTTAACGTACATGTAGTGTCAAGAGAGCTGATTCTGACCAGACTGCCTCTTGCCCTCTGATTAAACTTCTGGGTTTTTTGGTTTTGTTTTGTTGGGGGGCAGTGTTGAAAAAGCTGAAATATTTCAGCTGTCTCTCCTCATCCATTCATCCTATCTGTAAGAGATACCTCAGCTTAGCAGAATGGGACTTGCATTGGAAAGTTGCTGGCAGTTCTTTAAGTTCCTTACATCCCGTAAATATAGTGCAGAAAACTAAAGGAATAATTAAATAAGGAGCTAAACAGTGAATGGCAAAAACTCTTTTAATGAACTTACTTCCTGCTTTTACTTTCCTCTGCTGTAAAATTCATAGTCCTTCACTTCCATTTACGCAATCCACCTTCGCTCTTGTACTCGCATCCAGTGAGTGTGATTTTACCCATGTAAGAACACCCCGCAGAAGCTGGAGATAGGAGGGACCTTATGAAATCGTCTAGTCGGTCCCTCTGCCAGTGCAGGACTGTTCCTTTGTTACCCTCAAGTCATCTGGCTGCAGATTTAGATGGTTCACCTGATGCCGCTCCCACCACTGCTGCTCAGAGATTATTCCCCAGTCTGATAGATGCATCATTAAGAAATGCAGTCACCCACTCATTTCGTTCATTGAAACCTAGATTTGTGCAAACAACCCAACCCAGCTAATTTGGAAGATGACTTAAACCTACTTGTCATTTCCCCCCCGTCGTGATCAGTATAGATCAGAAAGCACGATGCTTTGCTCCATCCAGGAGGTTGGGAGGAAACCGTTTTCTTCTTTCAGGTCAAATCCATAACTGGCATCACCAGACTGTTGTCAGTTAAGTAAGTTATATTCGTTTTAATTTTTCCTTTTCTGAGAAGTGATTTCAGAATTAATTAATGTTTGTGTGTTAATGAGGGAATTCTCATTAGAAAAAAAACATTAATTTGCTAGGCCTTTGTGCCATGAAATTATTGCCCTTTCTGGCATGCTGATTGCCACGAGATATCTAATAGAGTGCATCAGTGTAAAATGGTAACATCTCCATTTTGGAGACAAAGGTCTTATGTGAACACTACTGAGTTCAAATCCTGCTCTGGGCCTATTCCATTCTTTGCTATTAATGCAAAGATCAGCCTTTTAGTAGTAGTTGATGAAACTAATCACTTAGATAATTCTTTTGGCAGTTGTTTCCAAAGCATGCTTTTGTTACAGATGTGTGAAGTCATTTTAAAAGAAGTTCTGCAAGGCAGGGATAGTACTGTGGGCAGGACATGTATGCTGTGACTGAGAGCTAAACCAAGAAACCTCACCGTTTCTGGAAGTGCAATACTTAGCAAGAGTTATTTTCCTTATTGTATTGCATTTGACACTAAAACAGTTCCATAATACTTATAACACACTAAAGCACCAGACTGTTTTCTTCTGCAAAACCTTGTGTACACAAGATACTGGGGTTTGTTTCCTCTTTACAAATAAGAGACCATAAAACCCTCGAAGTCGTGTTTTGACTGACCTCTGCTAATTGTCCATGTTTTAGGAAGTCCCAAGAGCTACAGGCACTTAATTACCTGTAGGCACAAGGACCAGCCAAAGCTTGATCTGTGGGTATTAGTGAAGCTCGCTGAAGATGTAGCTGAATTTTTAGTTGGACATAAAATTTTATTTTTTGGGTAGTTCTGTTAGAGCCCCAGAATACTTGTGTGTTAGACTTCACTATGTCACTGAAGCAAATCCGGATGTGCTCTCAAGGAGCATTTGTGGAAGCAAGAAGAGTTTTTACAAAGGAGGACCATTTGATAACCTTTGTAATCTGTCAGTCTACATTGGCTAAACTGGATCTTCTGAACGTAGCAGCTGAAAAATATCCACGTGTGTTACAAATATCCAGAAGGATAAGACTGATAACTGTGTATCCAGACTTCAGTAAATTTGGAAGAGACATTGGCCATGCATTCTTTTCACAAATATAATTCCCCTGTATTCAAAAGAAGCTTTCTCTGTGGGACAGCAGGTTTTGGTCCTGAAAATGTCATGCTTTTAGTAGTGTTTAGGGTTTTTGTTAAGTTTTATTTGGTTTGTTGTTCCTCTTACAGTATTATTTGAAAATGAGGCTACTCTGATGACTCACTGATGCTACTTCCTTCACTACTAGGAAAGGAAAGTCCTCCAATTAGTGATGTCCCAGATGATGGAGATGAACCTATGCCTGTACCAGAGGACCTTTCAACTAGTACCGGAGGACAACAGAGTGCTAAGAATGAGAGAGTCTTGGGTAAGATGACTAGTCCACTCTGATAAGAAATATTAGTACATAATATAATATGCCAATAAGGTTAAAGTACTATATAGCAAGCTGGTATACAAGCAGGTCCTGCGCCTTTCCGTCTTGTTCAGCACAGGATTACTCAGGTGCTTAGTGTTTTTTGTGCAACCTCCTCTTTGGGAAAGGCGTTTCGAAGGACAGCAAGCCTTTTCATCCACAGAGAAGTTATAAAGATCCTACTATTTATCTTCTTTCTAAAGCATGACTGATTGCATGAAATTCTCCCCAGGAAAGATGGTTTTCATTCTGCATAGGAAATAGAATTAAATACGTGGTTCCAGGTCAAAATTATCTGAACTCAGATTTGATAAAAGTTCAGTAAACTCTCAGGTATTTTTATCATTATTTTTATTATTAATTTGAATGCTATCTTGAATGTTATCTGCTATTCAGATTTCTCCAGAAATGCCACATTAGAACACACATAGTATTCATATGTTTCAGATTCCAACATCTGATCTTCATTTACCCTTGACTTTTTTAACTGGGAGAACTTTAGAAAACACTTGAATTTTGTTCTTCTAGGTAAAAGTCCACAACTGATAAAGTCTGTTGGATTAAAATAAATTATTGTCCACAGATGATTTTGCAATGCTGATTCTTCTTAGGGATCCCAGACTCCACACCAAGGACTAGCAATGTAGCTGACTACTGCATGCATCAGCTCACATGTAGTCCACTAAAAAAGACTAGACAATATTACTTGAGCACGATGCTTCTTTACTAGTAGGGGAAAAAAAGCAAAAAAAAGGCAAAAAAAAAAGCACAATGACTCCCAGAATGCTGTGATCAATGCCCTATATGATAAAAATATTTCAGGAGAGGAGTGACTATCAAAATATGTTTGTTTATCCACAAATAAAAGTATTGCTCATCATTTTTACATTCCTATTGTAAGAATGAGGTTCAGGGTGGAAGACTGTTTACACAAAGATTGCAAGTGCTTTTAAATGTTTGTTGTCTAAGGAAGTTCAATAAAGGATGGTAGGTGGAAAGGGAGGCACAGAAGGCAAAATAACCAGGTCAAGGTAATACAGCAGGATGGCGTCAGCATTAGGAATAGAGCCTACTCCCAAACTCCAGCACTAGCTAGTAGAGAATGCAGCATCTTATGCATCTTCACTTTATTTACTGCTTGATCCCCTCTTACCAAAAATGTGAGCGTAAAGTTCAGCTCCTACATGCATATTGACATACCTTATGAACAAATTAAGTTTTAAAAATGTTTTTTAATAATCTGATCACTTATCTAGTGCTTTATTTCTCAGTCCAAAGCTCTTTGGACAAAATCTTGCCTCTGCTGCTTGTGTATCAACTCAGTAAAATGAGTTACGCCTCCTTTCTCCCACAGGAACTAAACCCTACAAAATATTTAAGCCTTGATTTAAAAAATAATAATAATTAAAAATAATCCCTTCTTCAAACCCAAACAAACTCACAGAATTTTTGATTGCATTGAATTTATTTCACCTCACAAATATCATACAGAACCAGCAAAGATGAAATTTACATTTGCTGATGATGTAACGATTCTCCCAATAGTTCAATTATATATCAATATAAACACATATTAAAAGTTACTGTAATAAATGAAGGAGAAAATGTTATCTTTGGTGTCCTAAATATGATAAGTTCCATCTGTTGTTCTCATTAGTTTTACTTTGTGCACTCAACAATAAATTAGATTTTCCATGTGCTGACTTCAACATTTTTTCTACAGCCACTTTCTCTACCCATAGCTCTTCGGTTTTGAAGGGTCACATTTTGTAGGGAGACATTTACCATAGTGAACAGAAACAAAGACAATTCACAGTACTCTGTTTTATGGATGATCTTAACTATAGGCATCAACTTCAGTGCTTGCAATGTTTGTCTTTTCTGTAAAGCTGCATTCACTCTTACCTCTTCTAACTACTCCTTTTTCTAGCCCTAAAATAACGGTTTGAAAACAGTGTACTGAAAAAGTTAATTCTCCTTTTTTACAAAAAGGATCTGAACTCATGCCCCAAACATACCAGGAGCTGTATGATTGCTATGCACATTCTGGATCATCATCAAAAGAAAATCTGTGCCTTAGGAGTGGTGTTTGGCCTATATGATGCCATAGAAGTATTGGGGATGAAGGGGACTCTCTTTCTATGTAGACAGTGGCATGGCAGTGTAGACAGGTTTGGTGTTCAGTGCAACGCTATCATCTCTAAGTCCCAAGATCTGTTTCTCACCTCTATTTATCACCAAACTTAGGTAGAAAAGGACGATCTGAAAAAGTTGTTTGAAGAACAATAGATAGTATTGTAAAGCCCCACTGATATTATATATATCTCGTAGCTGGGAGATAGACTGTGGCCTATGATAACTGACAGGTAATGCACATGAGCAGATACGACCAGGCAACAATTTTTCTCTATATGACTTTACTAATGTCCCATCTGCTTCCTTCGTCAAAAGGGAATCCCCTGTGCACTTTGCTGTATTTCAATATGATTTATAGTGCGTTCCACTTAATCTGTAACGCCCTGAGAGATCAGCTGTCCATACGGCATGCACTGAGGAAGGGTAATTTGAGTCAGACGTTTATGGAAGATGGCCACTAGGCTCTGGAGGACTTTTTTGTACATGTAGTGTTATAGAGGTAACAATGGAAATTGCAGGTTTGTTAAATGAAAAGAGTAAGTATTTGCCTCATCTTACTAAAATTAGGTGAGAAATCTGTTTCTAATTTTAATCAGCCTGTGAGATAGAAATGTTCAAATGACCATTTCAGGTTTGTAGTAACACTTCATGAAACTTTTAACCCTGGAGTCAAAAGTTTAATTACCATTTTCATCAATTTAGCATTTTAAACATCAAAGATGAGGGGAAATAAGCTATTTTTAGGAAAGAAAGATAGGCTCTAGCTCCTCTGCGTGTTTTCAAAAATCTCCTTTCTTGCTTCTTCCAACCTTAGACTGAGACTTGAACGTGGTGCTATAAACCTGATAGAGAGAACCATTTGAAACATCTCTCCCGCTCTGAGAATGAAAGTGTAGTAGACTTCAGTAGTTAAAGTACTCAATTCACTTGCCAGATCTTATTGGGTGCCTTCAGATTTTGAGTGTCTCAGTTAAAATGGCTAGAGAGGGTGCAAATTTCATAAAGGGGGTGTCCAGAGGTTCATGAAAGGTATGCTTTGACTTGTGTCCCCAGAGAGAGACACCCAAGATATGGCTTGCTTCTGACCAATGCAAAAATAATGAGCAGTGTGAAAAGGTCATTTGTGGAAGTAAAGGCATCAGCAGTTTGTAGTAATAACCCCAAGCAGCACAGCAAAGCAGAAACATATTAAAAGACATGTTCTGGTCACTGCTATGTCTCTTCATTTCCTTGATGAGCTTGCTATGTTTTTAATGTTGTAACTCCCAGAATGCCACTATGTGTTGAGCAGCATCCTCCTGCAAACTTCATTTCTGGTGCTCTGTCCACTAGACCTTCTTCCTTCCTTGTCCTCTTCTCCACCCCAAGTTTCCTTCTCAGGCTGATCTGGCACCTATAACTTTTTTATTATTTTATTTTTTTACTCTGCTCGCCCCCCTGCTCTACATTCAGTTTTCCTAGAAACACAGGGAACGTTTTCAGACAATCAAAGAACTAGATTCTCACAGCTCTTTAAGGCACTAGAGACTCTGTTTTACCATCTCTCCTAAATATCCTTTTGAAATTTTGATCTAAGTTATTTAGAAATACACATCCCACTGAAATTCCATTCCATTAAGAATTAGTGCTTTGCAGCCTATTTTGGATGGGCAGCCCTATTTCCCATGCTAACCTATAACATAGGAGCTGATGTGAAATATCTTCTGCTGACTCTTACTGACTCCGTTCCAGTTTTGAGTTAAATGTTGTGTGCACCTTTTGTGGATAATCAGTGCTGAACATCCTGTACGTGGTAGACGGTTGCACTTTAGGGCTGTTTCTGCCCTGGGACTGTATCCTAATTCAAGCCATGTGTGGGAAGCTAAAGATTCAGTGAGCTGTAGGTCAGACCCTACTTCATGCAGAAAAAGCCATTTGCTGCAGTGGTAGCATTTGCCTAGAAAGTCAAGCAGTACCTTCCTTTATCCGTAACTGCCCATATCGTAGCTGGCCATCGATGGGTAAAAAACAAAAAGCCATCTCACAGTGTTACTGGCCTCAGAAAGAGGCTGTGGGCTCACCATTTCTGCACAGGCAGCTGTCTGATGCTGAAGATGACCATTTAGACTTCCAACACAGAAGTCAAGGGTTTCTCACTGAAAAAAGTGATCACCGCCATAGTCGCAGATTACAGTCTGGACCTGGAATAAATAATGCGTACAGATATTATTCTTTCTGAGGGGAAGAGGTGGGGAGAACTCCTCTCACAAAATTGGGTTGAAACTGTTGGACAACTGGCAGAAGATGTCCAAAGTAACAAGTCAAGGTGATCCTGGACATCAACAGAAGACAGACGAGATTTATATGAAGTTAGAAACTCTCTATTTGTTTAAAATAAAGGACACTAGTATGGGAAGAGACGTTAAAAGGAAAGAGCTTTTTGACATTTTTCTCATCCGGTGGGAAATGTCAAGTGACTGATGTTACCTCCCTCCCACAACCCTGTCACTGAAGCAGAAGCCTGTGTAGCTGCAGAGCCTCGGTGCCTGGCATCACTGGGAACCTGGGACTGCCTTCACATCCTGGGGTCTTCCCTCCTGGCCATGGGCATTCAGAGGTGGTAACCTGCACGAGTAGCTAGTTACTGGTGCAGGCAAGTGTCCTCGCTCTGAGCTGCTTCAGTGCTTTATTTCCTTAAAAGGAGCTCAACCATTTGAGACCACGGACACAAGCATTGCCGAGGGGCCACTAGGCCAACCACAACAGCTTGCCATTACATCAATCTGCCGCAACTCACATATAGCTGGGTGGAGGCAGAGTAAAAGTGTGGAAAGGCTGCAGATGAAGAGGAGAAGGGAGAAAAGCCAGAAGGGGAAGTGCCCCACCCCAGCTTGCCAAATCGGTCCTGTTGCTTTGAGACAGGTCCAGCTCGCGGCTGCCGCTGCACTTCGGTAGGGCAGGGAAGGGGGCTGAGGAAAAAGACTGCCAGAGGCAAACATCTTTGCACGCTCCTCCTGTAGGATTTCAGTGGCTATGAAGGCAGTGTTGCGTATGAGTAATAAAGTGCACATGTAGCATGTGTGCACGTGGACATGCAATCATTCCGAGAACTAAAGTAACCTGGAGGGATATGTCATGTGTTTTACTTGCTCAGGTTTCAGATGGACATGTCTGTTGCTCAAAGGTATGAAAGTCTGTAGGAGCTGATGAGCCTTTGTAAATAATTGCTGATAATTGCTGTCTCACCTGATGTAGCCCTACTGGCTCTGAGAGCAGAGAGAAAATTTGTTTCAAGATGGTTTCGGGAGCATTAAGAATTGTCTTTAACCCTCCACGATGCAACAGGGCTTGAAAGTCCAACTGAGGAGGCTTCTGAAGGAATTGAAAAACTTGTAACTAAAATATTTTAGGAACTTTTAAAAATAGGGAAGTTGGGAATCTCCCCTCTTGTTTGGTCCAAAGACCCTATTTCTAGCCCCAAAGTGCCAGTCCCCAGTATGGACTGGTACTGCATGCTCTGAGACCCTGCCAGTATGACATACCTGTTTTTAAGGAGAATGCAGGGGTTATTTTTGTCAGGATTATTTTCCTTTTGTATGCAAAACTCTTCTGGGAATTTGTATAGAGGAGGATGGGGGTGGTTTAGTGGAAGAAGGCATGTGACAAATTTCCTGAATGCCCTTACATATGCTGTATGGGATATACGGTATATACCGTTCAAAGGTATGTTTTGCATGTGCATAGTGTGAAACAGTGTGCTAGAGTGAGGTGCAGAAGACCCAGGTATACAGGGCTGTTGGGAAGCTGAGGAATTAGCCACACTGCCAGAGACAAGCTCTGCTCACGGTAGTAACTTAGGACTTAGCAAAACATGCACGAATTTTCTCAAGGCCAGTGGAAAACAGCCCTCTTACTGAAGGCAAATTCCTTTATCAAATTTAAAAATGCTTGTTGCAAGTAATGGAGGGTGAACATTTTCAAAACAAACTTGCAAGTAGTTCCTTGAAGGGATGGTGAGCCAGTCTGGAAAGGAGAGCTGCCGCAGTCCCAGCGTAGGCTGTGCTTTACTAGCGCAGTTAAGTCAGCCCATTCAAAGCCGGGGCAGAGCCACTGTGTAAGCAGGCATGTAAAAATTTGTCCTCTGATGCAACTGGAGCACATGATAAAATCAAATCCGTGAGAACAGAATTGATCCTAAAAGAGAGTTGTACTTTTCCAGTGATTTCTGTTTAGTTTTGCACGGAGTTTTTCCGCTCCTGGCCTGTTTGGTAGAAGTATGGCTTCTGTTGCCACAGTGTGGCAACATGACGTTGCAGTGGGTGGTGAAGCAGTGTTTTTTTTCCCTTCTTTCTCCAGAGCTGTGTAGCTTGTGGAGCTGTGACCGATTTCATGAGCGCCTGCTGCGTACTGCTGTGTTTTCAGAGGGGAACATCAGTGCAAAAGCCAGGGAGAGCCTTGGAGCTGTGCAAGTTTTGTTTCTTCAGCGTTGAGAAAGCAGCGAGCGTTGTTTGAACTGGAGAGATGCAGTGTGTTTAGCTGTGTGGCTTTTAGGTGCAGATACTGAGCCTGCTGATCTAATCTGCAGTTAGAGGAAGTTGTCTTTATCTGAGCAGAAGAGATGTGCCTCAGAGATAAGCCCCATTCTAGCTTGAGAGTTAAAATTATCTAGCAGGATCTGAGCCGTGGCTGCAGCACAACTCAGAAATACAGGGCTCTGGCTGGAAGGGGGGCATATTCTGAGCTGGGGAGGGCCTCTATAACTGCAGCTTGCTAAACCTCAAGTTATTTTAAGGGAATGACTCTGCGTGGATGGATGGACCATGCAGAGGTTGGATGGACCTCCCAACACCAGCCATCCCTCTATTCCGTATTACTTCTTGCTTGCTCTTTGTTATAGACTTGCTTTTTCCCTCGAGCAAGTTCTTGTTCAACCCGAGTGCTCTGCAGGACTGCACCCTGAGTGAAAAGCTTAACCGCTGGACTGAGGCGCAGTATAGGGACCACCTGCCTCCACAGAGGTGCTGTTTCGGAACAAGCTGCTGTTTTGTTTTTATGCAGCCTCTCCTCACATTTCTGCAATTTCAACTCCCGCTATGGTGCCTCCCTGGGAGGAGAGAGTTTCTGGCTGCAGAGGACCTGCAGTGATGCTCTCCCCTCAGGTGCGAGCTCCCCAGGCTCTGTCCCACAGCAAAATATGCAAACACAGTGTCACTGTGGCTGCATCCCCACATTAGAGATTTGCAGGGAAGGATTTACAGCGTGGCCGTGCCATCACAGGTTTCCCCAGTGTAGAACAAGCCCTTTATGGTAAAGAGCAGGGGATGGAGGGAGCTCCTTTTCGGAGCTGTAGTCCTAAAGCCAGGAGCAAACACCACTCATTGCAGCAGGACAGAGATTTGTCCGCGAACCTTTCTCATTGAGCTCACTATGTGAGGCTTCTTGAAGCCGCAAACGATGGTCTCTCCGCAAAAAGCTTTGCCTCACATGCAGTAGGTAGGTATGCCATAGCAGCCAGTGCAGGCTCACCCTCAGCATGTTATTTATGGTGAAGAAGTGTGACCACAACAAACTGTTAACTTGTGATGGTGGAGCAGCCAGCACCCCAGGACTTTGGCCTCCAGAGACAGCTTGTTGGAAACTCTGTCCTGCCTCATCTAGCTGTCTCCCTGGACAAGCGAGCCAGCAGAGCAGCGGCCCAAAAGCAGGTTAGACCTGCAGCCTACAATGTCAGACACTTTCTGCTGCTCCCTCCCTCCCTGGTAAGTGAATTCTGTGTTGTAAAGGTTTATGCGCGGGGAACGTAATTCCTAGTAAAGTAATCCTTTTGGTGTGTGCTCCTCTTTCTTTGGTTTTTACACATTTTTAAGTTAGGAATAGTGCCTAGTTCTTGTATCCATTGCAGTTTAGGGACACGTTTCCCAGAAGCATTTAGGTGTCTAAGTTATAAGCATAAGAAGAGATCCCAAGAAGGTATCTAATCTGTCGTTCCACCGTCTGCCATAGTAACACCACAGGCACCAAATGGGATTTTTGGAAGTGAGTAACTCCTACTGCTTTGTAAATAAGATTTCAACTCTGACATGCCAAAATCCATACCTACAAATGGGGTTAAGAACCCCATTGAAGGTTTGCAGAGAATTAGTAAATGCAGAGCAAACACAGAATTACTCTCCATTTCCAACCAAAACAGGGCTGATCCAAAATGAAAAGTTAAGGTCCATGTTTTGCTCTTTGGTTTTCACCTTCCATTTCCCCTGTTTCTCCTCCCCCAAAGATAGTCCAAAATTATCTCATTTGAGAAGTGTAATAAATGTAGCAAAAGTGAAGAAATGTGACAGAATTAATTGACTTCCACTCTTCCAAGCCACATATCAGAGTTTAAAGAGAAAAAAAAGAGAAGAGACTGAAGAATAAGGAGAACTTTCACATAAGCCAGTTTTTTTTACCCTGGAAATGTTACTTCTGAGGAAGTGGCTCCTACCAGAGTTTTCAGTAACTTCTAGATTATTTTATGGAACGACATAAGAACTTGCCTGCTCCCTGACCCCTCCTTTAAAAAAAAACATAAAATTGAGAGCTTTAAAAGGAATTGCTAATTCCTTCTTATAACAGAGAGTATCTGCACATGATTTTGCCCTCCCTGCTGATTAAGTAACGTAACAGAAATGTTTAATGCAATGGAAAGGTGGGTTTTAACTAAAGTTGGCGACACTTTCAGCTTGTGTTGCAATTAATAGAAGAGGAAATATTCATTCTCCATATTTCATCATTTGAAAGCATCCTGTATTTGTAAGAAGCTGTGATCAGCCAACATCCCCGCTATGGATTTGAACTTCCCAAATCTTTGGTGGTTTTTGTGTTTTGGTTTTTGTGTAAGCTAAGAGCTTTGCATTCTGATTTTTTAATGGCAGCTTAGGGTTTTTTTGGAGGGAGATCAGTCCCTTCTCATTCACAGTACTGTGCACCTCAGCATTATATGGACTGAGTTATTGAGCCTGTTTTTTCCTGCTGTGAATATGTGTTGCAATGCTCGGAAGTGGTGGCAGTGGTTGGTGTTGAAGCAGGATGGTTTCATTAGCACTGAAATGGCGACTGCCAGCTAGGGAACACTGCCCTCTCTGCACCCCTCACGCTGCATCTGGGTTTTGGAGATATCTTTCCTAGTCTTTCCATATGAGAATTTATTTTCAGGGGAGAACAACACACGCATATATAGAATTCAGTATGAAAAATTTATTTGCTTTATTGTGGGGTGGACTGAGACCCACTGCTCAGTTTTTGTGCCCAGATTTGCAGAGGGAAAGAAACACCTGTGCGGCTGAGGGAAGTGTCAAATTGTCCATGACCCATCCCTATCCTGACCCCCAGCTGGTTGTATTCACAATTCAGGCTGTGAACGTCTCTGTCTCTCCTGAGCAGATCACCCCTCCTGGTTTCCGCAGGCTGAAGCCATGAGCAAAGAGGTGAGAACATCCCTTCCGCACTGACATGGCGCCTTCCTTTCTGAGTCGGGGTTTGTCCTTTTTTCCTCCCAGAATCCAAATCATTTTGTAATTGGCACCTCCCGTCGCTGGACGTTGGAGGAGAGGTGGGGAAGCCCTGATGGCCAGCGTGGTCACTGGGATTTTGTCTGCTGCAGGTGTGGACGTACAACAATTTATCTAGAAGTCAAATGGGAACTAGGCTTTTCTGGGGAGGGGTTGAGCTTCCTGCCCATTTGTCCACATAATGGCAAGTAGAAATAAAAATGAGAAGTGATAATTGTGCTAGCAAAACACTTCAGTGGCTTTGGAGCCCAGCACATGTAAAAGACGGGGAAGGAATAATGGTAATGAGGCATTACCTCTGGTGTAGCTACACATTTGTTTAATCTTACCACCACATTACTAGTAGATCCTAGTAAAATTGGTATCCTATCACGGGCTTATTGTGGTGTTAAGTGGAATTTTTTTTTCTCCTTGCAAAACAGACTAGGGAAGTCTGATATTGTTTATTCTGTAATTACACGTTAATGAGTCTGTACATTCGTTATACAGTGTAACCATTGCTAAGAAGCTCTTTCCTGTGTGCCATGAAAGAGACTGATTCATACAATGCATGATTTAGCCCTTGGTGTTGCATTGTCATGCAAAAATATTTTTCATTTCTAAAACTTCTTGTGATTAATTTCTTCTCTTTAATACTCCCTTTGAAGTTGGAAATGGCAATGTATTTTCCAGCCAACAGGAGCCATTTATTCCAATTTCTCTTTTACATGTGTAAATGCACACACATACACACATGTACATACAAAGATATGTCTGTCAGCACACATAAAATTATATGCCTGCAAAGTCAAATTCCTCTGTGTATATGTCTGTGTAAAAAACTGAAAAACAGCACATGCATGCAAAAGAGCATTTGTCTTGAAAGCTGAGCTTTTCATTCTTTTTAAGAGAGAAAGAAAAGACCTATCAAACATATACTCTGCAAAATAAACGCATGTCACAATTTTTTTTTTTTCAAACCTAAAAGAGGAAAAGGTTAGTTCTTGCTAATTTATCTGTATCCCTATAAGAAACCTAAGTGTAAATTCCATTTGGGAAGTGGGCAGCAGCTGAGGAAGACCCACTTGTACCCGTTGTGGCTTTTACAGTCTGTGTAGAGCTGCCGGGCCGAGGTGGCTGTGAAGGCAGATGGGGTCGTGGTACTAAAAGGATCACCAAGGAGTTCACGAAGAAAGGGGGAGCTGGGGAAAAGAGAGAGAGACACGCACCCCCCCTCAATCCTTCCCGCTGATGTTCCTCACCTGAGGCGATGCCCCAGAGAGGCTCTCCTGCCTGCCGCTGCTGGCTCAGCAGTGAAGGGGTACAGGGGCTCTTGGGATCCTCACCCATGGTTCACAAGTGCTGTTCCTTCCCGCGTTCAGATGTTTTATTCGCTTAATGTCTTACAGTGTTATTCAGGTAAGGTCTGTAATGGAGAATGAGGGATACGTCGATGAAATGTTTTTTCCAGGAGATTCTTTTACAGTCCTATGTCAAATTTAGGATTGCACAGTGAAGCTTTGGGGGACGTCTGGTCCTCACAGCAGAAGGATAGATGGCTGACGTATTGAAATAATCTAATGGAAAATGGAGATATAGTATCTTGTATCTCTCATTTGAGATACGGCTTTCCACTAAAAGCTGATGCATGCCTAACTCGATAACTTTCTTAGAGATGTTTCAGGAGCTAACTGAGCTAACGAATACAAAAGCACGATTAAAAGAACCACTGTAACAGATGTAGTGATGGATCCTTCTGCTCTCCTGTCCTGGAAAGTGAGAGTGATATTCAGGGAATCTCCTTATGCATGTCTGGGGGAGCTACAGCTGAGTGCAAAATATAACCCCTCACAAAGGCCAGGCTAGCGGAGCAAAATGCAATCCCCGGCCTTCCTATGTGAGGACTGGTGTTTGCTGTGCAATGGTGGGGTTTTTTCACCCCTCTTTTTTACCCTCAGTGCGACAGAGCACAAATAGTTATATTAGTTGCATGCTTCCTGAGAACACAGTGATCCACACATTCTGGGCTGCAGGTTGTGTTTTTCACATTCAGGCATAGGATGTGCCTGAGTTCATCAGATAGCAATGAGGAGCTCTAGCAAATAGCACATTTGCATCAGCAGAAACAAATTTCACAAGGCTTGCTGGGAAGGTTTGCTGCAGCATGCCATGGTCCTGCACTACTAACAGCTGCTGCACATGTATTGATTCGATAAAAAAGATGACAACAGAAAATGAAACTTTTAACGTTCTCTTCTATGAACACTTGAGAAGCACATTACCCCAAAGGCGTGACCCTGCGGCTTACATCAGCTTCGCTGGGATTCCATGGTGCCTTTGAGGTAAAGGAATTTGAAGCTGTGCATGAGCTGTGCTTCATTTGTCCTGGTGGCAAGGAGAGCTCTCGGCACTGCTCTGATGCAAGTGACAATCCTGATGTCTAACAGTTTCCAAGAGTCCAAAGGCCTGCCAGTAGGATACTGGGATCACTGGGATTTGAGTGCCTTATGTGCTCAGAAATATTCGGCCAGCACGATTTTGTCTTTTTGTGTTGGACAAGGCAGAAGCTACTTTCCTTGAGATGCTCTCCTCCAAATGAACAAAGCATCATTCATCAGTCCTGTAGTTTTGTCTCTGGTTGCTGGCCAGTTTACCAGGCAAAGGTTAATTTTCTGAAGACCAAGTCTGCACACTTGCTGCAGCCTCTGACAAACTTGCCTGGCCGTGACCTGGTTTAGCCTCTATAACCCAGTAGCCCAAACTGTATTTCCAGAGGTATGTGTTCCTAGGTGGTGGAGTTAGCAGGATTTCATTTGCTTTCTTGACCTCACACTATACACCGCAGTGCAGCACAGCCACAGCCCAGATATCAAAGTTTACCTTAGCTAATAAGAAATAGCAACTTCTGTAGAGCTGTTTTGCATTTTAATGGGGAAGATTTTTCACACTTTCCATTTACCTCACTCTTAGTCCAGCCACACTGAGTGTTAGCATGAAATTTAGGTGCATTATGAATCCTGGATTGAGTAGTACTGATGCACTCTGACTTGGTAGCAACAAGGAGCTGCAACCTGGTAGTTCATGGGAAGGAAGGTTTCCTGATGTGTAATAGCACATTAGGACATACATTTGGTTGTTTCTACGTTTAGAATCCTTCATGTTTGGTAAAAATGCAATGCAGTGTCTGTTCCTCTGCAATTTGAAAAGCACTTTGAACATAAACTGGGCAGATGCTTTAAAAAACGACAAAAGGATTCCTCCAAGTAAAAGGCACTTACAATGTCTAGGACACGCAGCTAGGAGCAGAGAGGAAGTTTGACAGAAACTTTGCCTGCTAGACACTTTCAAATATTCCATAAATGCTGAGAGGGCAGGAAATGCCAATGCTGATGGTCTGAACAGATCATCAACCCTTATGGGAGGCCAAGTTTTGATCATTCTGTGAATGCCTGGTGCCAGTGTTCACAGCACAGATCTTGTTCTAGTTGCGTGTAATTGCCTGTCCTGTGTCCTTATTAGCTCTTACTGTTTATGTAAGACTGGGAAGGGGATTGAATTAAGCTTTGGGTGTTTCTACTGCCATTTCTCTCCAATTGTTTTGTTGCTTTTATCTATGAATTAGTGTTGTGGCACAGAGTTCCTGGAAAAGGAACAGAGCCCTGTTGCTCTAGACACTGCACAAACACCAACAGCACGCCCCAAAGAGCTTACAATCTAATTAAGGCTATACATACACGATTGATTAATTAAGCCTTGTAATTCCTGGCCAATGTAAGTGTGAGGTAGGGCACAATAAGATGTAATCAACTGTGCTGTGGAATCTAAACCATAAATAGTATTCTGGAGACCAGAGAGCAAACTTGTTTTTCTAATAGCTGCAGCAAAATAGTCTTGTGTGTTCTTCCAGGGTGCAGTGGGATTGGTTTGGTTCAAAGTACTCAGCTTTGTTTTAAACAACGTGTCTCTTTAGCTTGAAAAGTGAGATTGAAAAATATGAAACAGGTCAACATAAATAAATGAAAGTTTTGGTGATGGTACATGATGGAATAAAATAAATATTGGCAGCGAATTATTAGATCATTCTGGGAGTCAGGAAATAATTAATTCCTGACTTCTAATTAGTTTAGATCTTAGTACAGAGGAGCAATTCACTGTATCGCTTGGACTTTTGGAAAAAGGGGAGGGCTATTTCCAGCTCCATGCTGATTTGTACAGGCAGGAGTCCCAGGTCCTGCCAGTGCAATGAGTGGAATTACAGCCTGGTGTCGGCGTGACAGAGCAGAGAGTGAGGCTGGTCCTGGGAGGGTGGGCAGCTGAGGAAATAAGTTGGGATATAAGCCCAAATTTCAGGGGGTCAAATCCATACTCTTGTCCAGGCTTTTCTTTTTGCTGAGATGTTTCTGAAAATCTTTTGCATTACAAAAAAACTACTCTAGCAATTTGTTTTTGGAGTGAGATTTCACACCTCATAACTGAACATGTATGAGAAGCGCTATGAAGCTGAACTGGAGATGACAGAGTCTTCAGTATTTAGTCATTTCCTGCAAAAAAGGTGCAGGCTGAGCCCCTCTCTTGTTTCCTTTCTCAGACCACTGATAACTTCTGCCATGCTGGCTGCAGTGTGGTGGGAAATTAAAAACTGGTTTGGATATTTGAAACAGCTTATGCTTTTTTTTCTTGAGGTAGTTGCCTTTGGGATTTTTACATCTCTCTTGGAACAGAGTGGTAGCATGGGAAAAGGCCAGCTGAGGAAAAATATCACTCCTTTCCTGCTTCTGCATCATTAGTCTGAGGAAGAAAAAGCCTATTTTTTTACCTTGAGCAATCCCAGATAAGGGAGAGCTGGCTGAGGGCTCCAAGCACTTGATATCCAGTATTTTATGGGTGTAACCGAGGTTTATTAGGCTGGACAATAATTCTATCTTTGTATAATTCTGTAGGACACATCACAGATTATGGGTAGCATTTTCACAAATACCTAAGTGATGCAGCCTCTCAAGCTACAACTGCATGGTCACTAGTCACCTTCTGTGGGACCCATGCCAGGAGGGCGACCAGTGCATGCCCAGATTTCAGCCGTATGTGTTAGGACACTTAAGAGGCATGTACTCAGATGTGGGAATCACTCTAGACAGCAACATAGCTTTTGAGTTTCCCCGTTAAAAAAAAAAAAAGTCTTATCCCCATTAAAAAAGAATTGAAAAATGTGCAGATAGGGAAGTAAGGGCACATGATGGATTGAGTGCCTTTCCCATGGCCACACAGGAAGTCTGTGGCCAAGCTAGGAATTAAACCTAGATTTCCCCAGTCTGCATCCAGTGCCCTGTCCCTCTTTGAGGCCATAAAATTTTGTTTGTTATCAAATTCTCTATAGGCTGAAGCAGAAGGCTACTGTTTGTAGGGAAGAGAATTGTTAAAAGATAAGTACTATTTATAATTGGTGAGAAACTGAGAATAGTTCTGGACCAAGTATTGCCCATTTCTATTGCTATTTAATGTTCTCTTTTTTCCAAGTTTACATCAGCATAAAAATCCCCTTGTGGTATTGCTCCTTAACCAGGCGGACTACTCATGCCTTTCCTTATGGCTAGGATTGCAGTAGGGGCCAATGCTTAGCTGTTTCCAGCTGTCCTGGTTTAACAGTAAGTAACATTATGACTGGTCTGACAGGAAAATGATCATATTTCTGCCTCTTTTGCTTGACATTTCTCATCCAAAATCAAATAGAAAAGTTGCGTCCATTTGCTGTGGAGAACATCCATAGCTAAGTTCTCTCTTACAATACTCATTTGACTTGACATAGCATTGTTTCTTGAACAGCTGCATGACTGTTTTTTGTCTTTGGAAATGCTGAACTAAATCAAGAGGGGCTCCACTGAAGTTAAAACCAGACCAGAACTAGTAAAGCCAGAAGGCGGCAAGTCATGCCCCTCAAACCCAAAATACACACCAGCCCTTCACTGTAATAGGTAGGACATGACAAGCTAGGCCAAGCTTTCACAATGGTCATAGTTCCTCTCACATATGTGTACCTGGGTATTACACAGCTTGGTCACCCTGCCATCCCTAGAAAAGTAATGCAGTGTATAAACTATGCCACTGTGAACTAGAGGTATTGGTGCTATATCTGCAGGGAAGTGGAAGAGCAGTCAGAGCTGCAGGGTGGGACATGCAGTGCAGGCCTCCAACAGTCGTAACATCTAAGGGACTGTTGCCGTTTGCAAGAGGAAACTGCTAACTCATTCCTACACAGGTAAAGTCATCTCTCCTCTGTCCCGCACGTTCCAAAATACATTAACTTTAGCTGAAGAACTCAACGCTGATCGAGTGGCCCAGAAGATATTTCCTAATTCACAGATAAATGGTAGCGAAAATAGCTGAGCCTGTTGATATTCTCTGTGCAAGAGTGTTTCAAAGAAAGTGAAGCCTCACTAATACCCATTTCTTATCACCTCCTGACAGCCTCCTTTGTGGGGGAATAGCCACAAATGGGTTTGAACGAGCTCTTCCAACAGGGTAGCTTTCATGCAGTGATGAACAAACAATTATACTGCAGTACACCTTTGTGTAACACTCGTGTCTTCATTTACATGCAGGATTTCACCACTATCTCCCTGAGAAACTACAAAATTCAGTTAGCCACCGGATAAGATAAAGACTGGAGCTTGACTCAAACGGGATGCATAACTATTAGTGTTGTGGTATTTATAGAGGGTCATTTCTCAAGTTTTTACTTTCCACTCAGCCCTTTGTCAGCCAAATTCTTGCTGAAAAGTCCCTAAGAAACGGGAGAGTATAAAAAGCTGGGTCCCACTCTGTTCTTAAAGAGGTTCATGTTCTCCTTTGTATCTCTTTTGCCTGCAAATGGAGAAGAGAAAATTCTTCATGTGAATTTCAAACGCTTTCTGCTCCGGCCAAGTTTCATTCTGAATGAGCAGGACAGAATGGTACATGATGTCAGTGGAAGGACTTCCTAAGCTGTCTGCTCCATCCACTGGCAGCCGGGCAGGATTGCCCAGTTAGGCAATCCCTACTCTGCTTTAGCCAATTTCCTTCTGTACTCTTCCATCACTCTGTCTTCCGTGGCTGCCTTCAGCAAATAAGACCATTGCCTAATCGAGCCTTCTCGCCCTGAGGCCAGGCATTTTGAGGCCTTTTCTTCATGTTTGATTTCCCTCTTTTCTTTCTGAGAGTGATTTGAGGAGTCTGTCCTCTTGGTTGATATGAAGATAAGGAGGGGCGTGGTGGTTAGTTCAGGTTTGGTGAAGTCCAGCCGCACACAGAGCAGCACAGTTTGGTAAACTGTCTTAAAGTAGGTGGGAAGGGGAATACAGGTCAAGTGGGTGAAAGTCGGAGAGGAATGGTAATCTGGAAGATTGCTGCAGAGGCAGAAAAGGCTAAGCCTATATATTTTTTGTTTGTTTTAAATTTTTTTTTCTGCTAAGCCACCAAGTATAATTCCTGGTCTGTGCTTCCCTTTCTGTCACTTCTCCATAATTCTTAGCATTTCAGTTGGGCTGCTGTCTCTCGGCTGCTTCCTCTTTTCCTGCTTTCCTATATTTCATTATTTGCCCTTCTTCCTCTTCGACTGCTTTTACAACAGAGTGAGGAGGATGTGGAAACCCAGTTACAATATGACACACAAACTGCAGTGTCACAACTGCATCTGTTCGGTTTCACCTCCGGGAGTGCGCAGAAGCAGGTCAGGGTGGAGAGGCAGGAGTGGGGGGCTGAGAGAAAGAAGGGAGAGATTTATAAATAGGGAAGAGAAAGGACAGAAAGTCACAAGGTTTCCAGCTCGGGAACTTGGGATAATGGCTTTCCACATAGCTTAAGATAATCCCAAACTGAATCATCACTGTGTCCTTGAATGCAAAGGAGAGGTGGCAGTCTGTGCCAGTCTAAGGGTCTCCCACAATACTGCTGCCACAGAGAAGATATAGCCCTGACATGTTTCTGAACATGCCTGTAGAGACATGAAAGCTGAGCAGACCTCTAGGCCTGTATTGTGCACAGCTCATGGCATTGCCCTTTCAACACAAAAAAAGAAAAAAACAATAAACGCTCAAAGGAAAATTTATTCTTAGTGCCCATGTCTGTGTGTGAAGTAAACCTTTGGAAGACACCGTGGATGAAAATGAGGAGGTGCTGTAGCTTTCTTGAGCTATCAGGCAGCTGGGAAAGCTTGCTCCCACGGACTTTGCTCCAACTACTTTCTAGGGCATCCATTAATTAGAGGTGCTTCTCTTCCCTCTCCTCTCCTCTCCTCTCCTCTCCTCTCCTCTCCTCTCCTCTTTTTTCTTTTTTTTTTTTGTCTGGGGTCTCCTAGAAGCCTTTCAACCTGGTTGATTCGAATTTACATCATAGCAACTGGCGTAGGACTTGCTCCAAACTTCTAGGCCATGACAGCTGCTAAGGAGATAAACAACTGTGGGTTGGGAGGAAATGGGTAATATGTCCAGACTGCTCTGTGTGTTTGTGGAAGGAGTTAGAGGAACAGTAGATAGAGGTTTCCTGTTAAGCCGGACAAGGGGGAAGCTGTGATGTTTCTCAGCTATGGCTGCGATTGGACTCAAGTTCAACAGCATTCTCAGTGTGGGTTTGCTGTTTCTCCACCCCCCATGAGAAGGTCAGGTTGTCTTAAAAATCTGAATACCACTAAAAGTCAAGGAGACTTAAGCTCCCAAATCATTTAGATACTTCAAAATTGCTCTCCAGTGCCGCAGAGTTGCTTGCAGTCTATGGGGTGCTGCAGTGGAACAAGGGTTTGATAGTCTCCCTCTGCTGCAGATTGGGAAGCAATACCTGAACCGGGTCTCAGCTTTGAAATTATAATATGCCAATACATGTCCTTTTTGTTAAATGCTTCTCCACTGATCAACTTACAGGTTATGGCAAACAGAGTTTGTGAGGAGCTAACAAATGCCTGCCTGCATGTGCATGCTGAACAGAGGGTGGTCCTGATTTTCAGAGGTGACTGGATGCCCAGAATTCAGTTATGGAGCTTGAGACAGTGGTGCGATTTCTCCATGATCAGTGTTTTCCAGGCTGATCTGTTTTCTGATAATCTAGTTTCATTAGTGTCTGAAGTTGGAGAGACCCAAAACATTAGTTGCTTTTGTAAAAATCTTTTGTTGATGGACAAATGTTAAAATAATTCATAGGCATATTGAAATGAGTGGAATGGTTTAGAGAAATTCAAGCAGTATTTGAATGCTGGTTAATCCATATTAGATTATTCTCTTCTATACCTCAGCCAGAAATGAAGGCCTTGATGGAAGAATTTCTGTGGTCTGTGTTACGTAGGTTTCTCCCGTTCATAATAGTCAGGTTTGGGCTACTTATGACAATTTAGTCGAGTGGTGATATTGGAGACCATTTAATTCAACAACTATTATTCTGAAAGCCTTTTCCCTTGAAGCTCTACCAGCAACATGTTGGCTTGGATGCTTTGCTGATCTATTCATGTTAAGAAAACGGTTGCGTTTTGATGTAAGATAGTGATACTCAGCATGGTGATTGTGACTGTTTGAAGATTGTGATCTTGACTGTGTTTCCAGTGAGTTTCAGATGTCGGATTACTCATTCAAGAGAGTGGTAAAATAATTTTAAAACATCCTTTTACATTCACCAGCCTTAAGCATTGCTGAAGATTTGTTCCGAGTTTGAGGAAGCTGTGCCTGAGTGGATTGCTATATTGGTCTTTCTCCTCTGGAGGCATGATGATACCTGCACCAGGAACCCAACTAAACCTCAGCTTGGAGTTCCTTTCTGCAGCAGGGTTCTTTTCTGATTTTGGAGATATCCTTCAGGACAGGAATAGGGACTCCTAAATTCCGTAGTTTCAAATCACAGCTGAGGTGTGCTTGCAGAGCAGAGCTAGGAAGTTCAGCTAGGATGCTGTTCCCGATGTAGTATCTTTTACATATAGAAAATTCTTTAGCCTGAAGTTCTGTCATATTTTTCCCCACATCTTTCTGAGAAACTGTGATTTTTTTAATAATCTCCCCTTCTTTTTGAGTCAGCTGTTGCAGAAAGATAGTAAAATCTAGTTTTTTCTCTTAGCATTGTGTTCAAACACCCAAGGAAACAGTATACAACTTTGCAATTGTTGGATGCCTCACAGAAGGGGCATCCAATGTCAGGGATGACTTCTCATAGTGCTAATATGGTTACGGTCAGATTCAGTTCAGGGAAGGGAAGGGGGGCTTGTTTTTCCTGAGGTAAAAGCAAGGAAACAGCAGGCATGAAAAATGGCCAAGGAAGTGAAGAAAGACAAGGAGTCTTCTAAAAATGTGGACTGAACTGAGTTTGCAGACTTTCAGAATGATCCAGATCTCTGAGTGTTTGAGAGTCTCCCAGCATCGTTTGGGATTTCGTGCCATCTCAGCACAGAGGACTGATTGCCTGAGGGGTACTCCAGGTCTCTGTAGCAAAGCATTGGCTGCAATATACAGTGGGAAAGAATTAATTTTGTCCTGACATTTTTCTCCTCAGGAGCTATCTGGTATGTCCACATTCAGAGAATTTCTTTAGGATTTGTGTAGAACAATTTATGCCTCTTCCCCAGAAGATATAGATTAGGATTTCCTTTCACTGGACTGTTGAGCACACTGTAATCAGGTAAACAGCAGTTTACATTGCAAAACCTTCTGGCAGTATTTCTACAACCCAAAAAGAAAAAACTTCAGTAGCCTCGGATGGATACTTCTAGAAAAGTAACTGAGCACTCAGGATTAACAGTTCTAAAGCAGGCTACCTCAGGATGACCTTCTTTGCACAGTCCTGAGAGAGATCATCTACTTTATCACTCATAAAGCAATGACTACATTTGATCTGCTTTAGTCTAAAATAAAATTTCCGTATCCCTGGTTCCCCCCCCCCCATCTGGTGAGGGGGACACAGAGGACTCTGCTCTGCAATTTGTTTTCTGAGTAGGCAAGATGATAAAATTGTCATAAAGGATTCCCTCTCAAGTGCTGAAATGGCTAGGTTCCTCTCCATTTCATCCTCTGACCTCTTCTCAAAAGAGGAGACTGACAGTGCACAGTCTTGGCACAGCACCCACAGGCACCTCCCCAAACCTAAACACAGCTGCTTGGTCTAATTTTAGCTCTACTGACCCTTTGACAGCTGGAGAACTATGGACACTTGCGTAAAATAGCGCTCAAGACATCACGGTAGCTGAACAGTCCCTGGTAAAAGTCCCCGCTTCCATCTCGCTGGCAGCGAAGGCACAGCACAGTAAATGTTCACATGGGTGGACTTGCGAGGGCCTGATCCTGAGCCAGGGTAGCTCTGTGCCACTCCAGGGACAAAATTAAAGATGTGTAAGCAGCTCGCTGAGCTGGAGCATGAAAAGGGGAAGGTTTGCAAGGGCTAACTTTGCATTCAGGACAAGGCAAATTTAGGTGCTCTGAGGCAGTATACAAAACAGTTCATCTCCCTGCCTGTCCCTGTGCCCCCCCACGCACCGCGCTAGCTGTATGGTGAGCCTAGGAGCTGTGTCCTCCCCTTCCTACCGCAGAACCAAGGACACTTCGTTCCTCCCAAGCGGTAGGTTTCTCCTGCTGTCTTCAGCTGGTACAGGTCTGACCAATACCCTCTGTACATGTTCAGATTTCACAAGGTTTTCTGTTGGTCAGGCAGGCTTAAAATTCCCCCTCTAGCTACATTTCACACCATTTGTACATAACTGATCACCTTAAGTGTGTAGCTGTGCTATTTCTGCATTTATTAAGCCCTTTGCTTTGGCTAGGGATCCCCACAGTAACCCCCGGGTTTGCAGCAGGGTAAGGACAACTTCCAGCCATGACAGCATGGCTTCATGCAAGAACCTGCCTTTCTCCCATCTGTAAGGAGCTTCTTTGGTCTCCCTGTTAAATCTCAACGTAGTCGCTCCTGTTCTCCAATCTTTGCAGGGGCGCACTCTTTTCACATTCTCCCAGGCTGCCACGTGCGACTGCCATTAGCTAGAATTTTGTTGCAGCTGAGGACAGGTTAACACCCATGAATTTCACCAAAGCATGCTTTGTGAAAGGATTACAGAAGGAGGATGCCTTATAAATGTTAGATTATCGTCTGTCTGAGGCTCTGCTTCTCTTTGGTAACTGTTGCTGTGTGGGGAAGAGCATAAGTTGCAACGCTTGTGCCTATAGCGTTTCTGGAGAACGCAGCTGCACAGGTGCCAGACTCGGCACATAAGCACGTGTATCCACACAGATATACATCCCTGTGTGAGCCAGGAATCTTTTCATATATGCTAGTGTTTTTATCTCAGTGTTGTGTATTGTTACTTGAGGTTACTTTGCTTTTTAAAAATTTCTTGCTAAATGCCCTTTTGCTACTTCCTCATCCTTTAATGCCCACGTTAAAAAAATCTGATGGAAGCAGAAGAGACAAAGACGTTGAGAATGAGAACCTCTGTTCTTGCCATCGTTTGTCAGCAAACCTTTCCCTCCAGTTTGAAAATCTTCCCAGCTTACTTCTCAAAACAGAAAAGTGTCAATAAAGTCTGTTACCAGCAAGCCTGCAGCAGTTCCCTTAGCTTCTCCATCATGCAGCCAGTAAAAGACACAGAACACTTCGTAGAGAGGAAGCATGGGTTACACATACATGTGGAACTTGAGAAATAGGTTTAGCATGGCTTTTCTTGATAATGCTCTTTCTCTCACCTTTAAAACTTAGTTTTACTGGTAATTCAGATGATGAACATCAAACAGCCTGGTAGTTACCAGTCCTTTGAAAAAACAACTTGAATCCAGTACAAAATGTACCAGCGAGTAGCACAACAAGGACAATAAATATGAACTAGATCAACCTCTTGGCTTGGTTACAGAT
>NW_008825409.1:6139634-6144163 GCF_000699105.1 Pygoscelis adeliae | reverse complement strand
AAACACAAATTCGGAAAGATACATAGAAAGCACCTAGCTTCAAGTGTGTGAGTAGATTTCAGGGGCATTCCTTGAATCTGTCTTTAACCCGTCCGTCTTTACTGGTGCACTAGAGGATTCCCATAGGTAACTAACAGGAGGTTAATGGGAGTCTGCACCATGGAGCAAGAGCCACTTTTTGTACCTAGAGAAGACATACATTGTTGGTTGTTTTGTTCACTTGTTTGCATTCCCTACCGTTTGATCTCATTGCAGCCCCCGGAAAACCATGTTGATGTGTTTTGCAATGCAGTGAGCACAGCTCCCTGCTCCTCGCAGCTGAAGCCGAGCCATGCACGCCGGCAGGCACTGGCACGGGCTCTGGCACGCCAGGCACCTCCCTGCGGGCAGCAGCGGTGCACCCAGCAGTGGGAGGAAATGGCAGTCGCGGGTGATGACATGGGTGGAGCTCCTCGCACCGGTTGTCCCATGGGAGATAGCTTATCTGGGGACGCCTGTGTTTCTGGAATAATATACATTTGATTGAAAGCCAAAATTAGAGTAGGGAAGAAATTGGCTGCCAAGGGCTGATTGGCACTTGGAGTCAAAGGAGGGGCAGCACGGACCCCACAGGGAGGATCTCCTTATCCGTCAGCACCAGTCCGCTCTACCTGCAGGTGTGCCCCAGCAGTTTCTGCTACTGCTCTTCTTTCTGTTATTTTTGTTTCCCTTTAAAAAGCCGGCTGAGAGCCTCTCATTAAGAAGCCTTCATTTTTTTCTGTTGCCCCTCTTCGCCATGTTGCACCCTGTGGTAAAGACTTCAGCTCTCTCAAGCAAAACAATAAGGTGCCAGCACTGCGTCGCCGCGCTGCCTCGCCAGCCTCAGGCGTTCGCCTCCCGCTGTGCTAGCGGTCTCTCGGTCCTGTGACACAGTGAATGCTGGGCCCTCTTTTTAACAGAAGCCCGACATAACAGCTTGTGCAACGTGGGCTGCATACAGCCCTTTTAATTTATTGATGTGTTTCCTTTTGTCCATAGCAGTTAAGTTGAATTGTAGGCTCTAACTTTTTAGGCAATTCTGAGCTGCCTCTAACTTTCAGCATTTTACACACGCAGACACCACAAATGCTTGATTAACTGGGCAATGCAGTGCTATATGTAGAAACGAGAGGGCAAAAGAGTAATTTTTAAGAGTACATGGATGCATCTGATTTTCTATAGCTAAATAACTAGTTAGTTTGAATCAGTCCCACCTATGCTGTGTTGTGTCTTCTGAATTTTACTGAAGAAGGGCTGAGGCCATTGCATAACTAAGCATGGTTGGTCTGCCCAGACCTTTTGTTGGCCTTTTTTACATCTACATGATTCTTCATGTCACTTCAGAAGCTCATAAGGGAAAGATACTATTAATGGAAACATAAGTTAAAGAATTGGTCTTTGTTGTTGTCAAGCCTAGCCAGTGAATACTGACTCCTTAAATATTCTGCGGACAAACAACTTGCTTGTGTGCCTTACATTTCTGAGAATGGCAACCTCCACCCGCAGCACCCTTATGGGGTGAGAACACAGCTGATGCCACAGTAAATGACCATGATGTAAAAAGAAAAGGGGGAAGGTTTGGATTTCAGGTCATAGCCAAGTGCTAGAATTTGGTGCACTGTAACAAAACAGAATAACTGTTATGTCTTGTATCAGAAATAACAGGTGGAATTGCTGGCAATATTCTGTTTTCAGGGGTTTGCACCTATGTAAACAGGAAGAGATCCTGGCTGCTTTTGTTGACACATGTTGGCATGCTGAGGTGATTTATTTTGGCCTGATAGGCTTTTTTCATCTTAGTCTGCCTTTTTAGCAACATTTTCTATAATTTATTAGAAAGGATGGTGTTAAAGGTTTTCTCCTCCTCACCATAACAGTGCTAATCCACTGTTCAAATCAGCCAGGTATTGTTGCAGCTTCATCTGTCTGCTGCTTGAATAGTTATGGTGCCTTCATGAAAAACTCTTGTTGGACTTTAAAGCTACCATTTAAACATAACTAACATCAACAAAATACTTCTGACTTGTCTTGGAATAACAAATGAGCCATTCGGACAAAAAATTACATGCACCCAAATTATTTGAAGCAACTTGAAGAGAGGTCTTTTCTTTGCTGTTGGCCACAAAGTATGACCAAGACATTGCATGGACCAAAAAACAGATTGTCGTGGTTATTTTCAAAGAAAGGCTAAAGGATAACTTCTTAAAGGCAGGTATGTGCCACAAGATGCAGTTAAGTACCTAGTGGGATAAAAGTACTTAAGATGCTCAAATCCCATTAAAAAACAAAAGGAGTTAGGGAACCCTATTGTTAAAATGCCCCAGAAGCTTCAGTGTGATTTGTCATTCTCTGTTGCTCTCTAAATTCCTTTGATAGCCAGGTCTTATGCTTTTTTCTTCTTAAAAATCCCACTGGAGAAGAATATAACTCAGGAGGTGAATGCCCCCTTCCAAATGGGATTTTGACCCAGGTACTTAGACCTGTGCCAGTGCCAAAGTCTCACAAAACTGAAAGGATTTTACATCTGGGAGGGAGTCCCATAGCTGTAAGAGAAGGTAAATTGGCAATGGACTGAAAACAAATTACTAATTCTTCACATGCCTTTTTTTCCAGCTGCCTATTTCTCTGTCCCTTAGAAGCCACCCTCCACATCCTGTTTGCCAGGAGGTCCGTTTGGTTTCTCCTTTCTCCCCACTACCGACTCTTTCATTCATTGCAGAGTGCCTCCCTTCCCTCTCCACGTTGCCCAAGTCTTTCCAGGGAAGTGTGACTCTGTCGCCTCGCCCTCCATCCTGCCTTCCCGACTGTCCCAGCCTGAATCTTGTGCTGAGCCGGCTATGCTGCTCTTCAGTGATAAATCATATCATCACCCCTTTCCCCTTTGACATGCCAATTCTTTTTTTTTTTTCCAAAGGCTTGCATAAACCACCTTTAACCATAGAATACAGAACAGACTTTGTAACATAAATTTTAAATGCTCTTCAGAAAATCCTGAGTGAAGGTCCCAGTAAAAATCAGAGAGCATGAGAGACCCACCCAGTGCCCTGCTTTTGGGTAACTTTTCCACACTCCGGGTAGGTAAAAAGGGAGCCGGGGAGAACTGTCAGTTCAGTGACACTGGTGCACTCCACACTCCTTGCACAAAAAAAGGGGTTTGGATTAAACTCCCCTGAATTGCAATAATGTGTACAAAGAGAGTAAAATACAGAGCCTTTTAAGGTCATCTCCAACCAAATTGAAGTAAATTAATTAATGAGTAACTTCTTAATGGTTTTAGAAGAGCCAATGAGAAATTATTACCGTGAATTATTGTAGAGCTAATTAATGTCTGCATGTATGTGTACACAGACATGGATGTGCACAGAAATTATTTCTACAAAGACTAGATCGGGTAACTGTTTAAGCAAGCTGTACAAATGCTGACATGTTCTTGATCAGCACATCTGAAAAGTCTGATTCCCAGGTATTTGTCATATCATCAGTGCTCCAAGAGTGCTTTTCACCACTATAGCAAGGGAGGGACAGGAACCTCTCTTCACATAAGAAATAGAAAACACTGTTGATTTTTATTTTCAGTCTAAGTCTCCAGGAAAAAAAAATATATAGCCTGCCTTCCCATTTCTCAATCAGATTTAATAAAAATCCTTAGTATTTCTACTGGAGCGATTTCTCTCTCCTGTTGTGTCTCCGACATCAGTGGGGCTTTTTTCACTAGTTTTCATTTGCAAAACAGGTTTGCAAAAAGTGCTAAGTTGGAACATGAAGAGATTTTGTTTGTTCGTTAGACCTGTAAAACCTCCGTGAGGAGCCGGGGCGAGGTGGATGGCCTCACCACCTATCAGCTCTCACTGGCAAAGTGAGCTCTGCACCTGAACTGAGCCCCTGCTGTGAGCTGCGCTGCCAAATGGATGCGCTTGTAAGGGCATCCTGGATTCTTGGCCTCATCTGCGTGGGGACATTCATTGAGCAGCACAGCTACTGCAGTCCAGGGGCATAGCTACGGAGAGCTTTAGTGAAGATTGGCTGGATCAATATCCCTATCTGCTTATGTCAAGTAATGAACTCCATCATTAATTGTATCAGTGTGCCCCATGACATGTTAATTTGCACGTGGCTACTCATAATATGCAGGGTATAGTGTGTTTGCACAGCTACTTTTGTGTAGATACGTTGTAAGGACACGCCTCAGACATGCAAACAAAAAATATGCCAATATACACAATAATATGTATATAAAATTGAACTCCCTCTTCTTCCATTGCATAAGACCAGCAGGCATGAGAAGAAAACAATGCAATTTCACTTTTTATAACTGCAGTGACTAGAAAGAAGGACGTATAAAGAAGAGATCTCTGGCACACGAAGAGGGCATGTTGGCAAAAAACAAATCCTGAGAGGAAGCTTGCACCGTAGGGGCCCGCAGTTTCCCTGGGGGCGGGAGAAGGCTGCGTTAGGTGCTCTGCTCCCATTGACCCTTTCAAGAGACTTTAGCAAAAGTTCCTCTTGACTTC